>NC_054376.1:51533495-51833495 GCF_017654675.1 Xenopus laevis
TTTATTTGAGTGGTACCATACCCCTGCTTTGTTACATAAACTTTTCCCAGACGTCTCAGCTAATTGTTGGCGCTGTCATCAGAGCCCGGCTACACTATTCCATATTTATTGGACTTGCCCAATTATAGCGCCACTATGGGACACAACGACAGCTATATTGTCAAAGATCACTTGCTTAACAATAGCGAAAGATCCTCTGACTCATCTATTGGGGCTGCCGCTTGAGAATGTTGGCAAACGTATTCAAAAAGTCGCACGGAATATTTTGATGGGTACACAATGCTTAATTGCAGCTCATTGGAAGGTGCAAACGGCTACGACTACATTAGCTTTAGTGAACAAAATACAGCAAATACGGAGAATGGAATACTTAACCGCTCTGTTACATGATAACTCAATGTCCTTTCTGGAGGACTGGTATCTTTTGGATTCTTATCATGACCAAATTCCACGGTAAACCATGGATTCTTGTGAATGGGGTGTGGTGTCTCCCTGCGCCTACGGTATGGGGTTCTTTTCTTTTCTTGTCTTTTGCATATTTGCTCATTGTGTAAAAGCGTAGTTTCCATGTATATATTATTTTTGTGTGTCTTGCATATCTGGGGTTCTATTGGAGGTTCGTGGGTACGTGCTGCTCCCCTTCCTTGATGACATCTATTTATGGGGATGTAACTATTGCACTGTGTATCTTTTGCTATTTGTCACAGATTGTAACATTGGGACTCGCTTTTGTATCCTTTGCATTATCATCCTGAGGCATGTTTTGTCTTATGCTGTCATGTATTGTGATTTAAAACCAATAAAAATATGGTTGAAAAAAAAAAAAGAATAAGCAGTCCCTGTGTAAAATGCTAACTGTGCCATTGCCTACAGAGGCTGGCTCTAAATGCATTTGTTTTAAGGTAAAGTTTGTCTAACATTTGCCCAGCCTCCCGATATTTTACAACTACGTTTCAAATATAAAAGTGCATTGTTAAAACAGTCACTTACTGTAGTTCCAGAAGCAACCAGAACAAATATACTGTACACCACTAATCCTACTCCAAAATGCTTTAAAGGAAAACTATACCCCCCAAACAATGTAGGTCTCTATTAAAAGATACTGAGTAAAACAGCTCATGTGTAAAACCCTGCTTCATGTAAATGAACCATTATCATAATAATATACTTTTTTAGTAGTATGTGCCATTGGGTAATCATAAATAGAAAATTGCGATTTTAAAAAATAAGGGCCGCCCCCTAAAATCGTAAGATTCACTGTGCACACATACAAACCACATGTTGGGTCACATGAGCCAATTAACAGACAGAGTTCTGCCTTTTGCTTCGTCACTTCTTCCTGTTACAGTTAGTGTTGTAGTATTTCTGGTCAGGTGATCTCTGAGGCAGCACAGATAGAGTCACGAAATGGTGGTTCAAGGCAAGAGATGTAAAAGGGCAATATTTATGTAAATATATATTCCAGTTTGGTAAGATTCTTTAATATGTCATTCAATTTGATATAAACTATCTGTTGCTTAAGTATTCATTTTGGGGGTATAGTTTTCCTTTAACACTTTCACTGCCAGCCAATTTGGCCAAGTTGGAACTTCTATTGCCAGACCGTTTTTGAACATTTTTTGCTCTTTCACTTTAGGGGACTTTCCTGGGGGGGTCTTTTAGTTTACCCATGAAAACAAGATATTGTTTTTTTCAGGACAACCTAAGCTTTCAAAATATGCTAGAATTTAGTTGTCATTCCAGTCCTGTAAAAAGATATGGGCTTCTAAGTGTATAAAAAAAACAAAAAAAACCAGTTTCACATGATACAAACGCATATATCAGAAGCATAATTTATTTTATGCATGAGAACATGGCAGATTTGGAAAGTTCTGTGTCTCCCGAACGAACCAATACCAAATATATATAATTTTATGGAGATTTCTCACTTCGATAGTTGAAATCTCCGAAGCAGTAAACTACCAAATTTCCAAAGCACCGCTCCACAAAACAGCATACATCTGATTTCAAGGCCAAACATTCCACTAACAGTAGGTTTACCCTAAAAAACTACTCCTTATTGGAAAGAACAGACTCTAACGAGTTCAAAATGGGTAAATATATATTTGTACTCCAAACTACCAAGTTGCAATTCTTTCCTAAAGTTAGCAGTTTTTATAAAAATGTGTTACATTTTTGAAAAATCACCTCAAAGTGTCCAGTCTACAGCATTGTATCACCCACATATCATTATATACCAAGATACAACACCCCAAATATGAAAGCCCAGGGTCTGCTGAACAGTTTGATGCCCAATATGCATAGGTGCACCTAAGTATGTGGCATATAGGGGCCCCAGAACGAAGACACCCCATATGAGTTATCAGTTCTGGAATTCCAAATACTGCAAAATCCGCACATTTACATCATTTTTCAAGGGGCAAAAGTACAAAAATGTATGTTCACCCCAGAAAACCATATGTTTTTGGAAAGTACACATTCTGACAAATCTAATATGGGTATGCACGTCTTTCTACTCCAAAGTACCAAGCCGCAAAGCTTTCCTACATTTCGCAGTTTTTATGACATTACCGAAAATCAACTCGATATTGCAAATCTGAAGCATCGTATCTCACACATATCATTATATACCAAGATAAAATACCCTAAATATGAAAGCCCGGGGTCCGCTGAACAGTTTGATGCCCAATATGCATAGGTGCACCTAAATATGTGGAGTATAGGGGCCCCAGAACGCAGACACCCCATACGAGTTATCAGTTTTGGAATTCCAGATACTGCAAAATAAGCACATTTACAGCATTTTTCAAGGGGCAAAAGTACAAAAATGTATGTTCACCCCAGAAAACCATATGTTTTTGGAAAGTACACATTCCGACGAATCTAATATGGGTATGCGCGTCTTTCTACTCCAAAGTACCAAGCCGCAAAGCTTTCCTACATTTGGCAATTTTTATGACATTACAGAAAATCACCTCAATATTGCAACTCTGAAGCATCGTATCTCCCACATATCATTACATACCAAGATAAAACACCCTAAATATGAAAGCCCAGGGTCCGCTGAACAGTTTGATGCCCAATATGCATAGGTGCACCTAAGTATGTGGAGTATAGGGGCCCCAGAACGAAGACACCCCATACGAGTTATCAGTTCTGGAATTCCAAATACTGCAGAAGCCACAAAAAAGAAAGCTCTCTGTTTGATTTCAAATTAAGCAGAGAAATCCCTGTCTAAGGCAGGATTTTTTGTTCTCATTTGGTGTGTGAAGGTGTTAGCTACTTGGTGTGTGAATTTTGGGAAGTTTTGAGTTGATTTACTTTATTTAAAATCTATTTTTCTTTTGACCCAGAAGGTGAGTGATTGCTAGCCCAGTTCCCTTCACTTCCTGTGGGCTACAAACTCACTGACAGATCCCCTACCCCTCCCCCACACCTGGGTGTCAGTTTCAGTTGTTTTTTGTATTTAGTTTCAGCTGAAATTTATCACTATTTGCACATATTGTGTGTGTGCTTTTATTTTTATTCTTGTTTTGTAAAGAGAAAGCTAAAGGGAGAAGGATTTAAGAAAATAAAACATTTTCTAGTAGCAGTGCAACTCCCAGGCACTTGCTCTCATTAACCCTCTCCCTGCTAAAGCTTTTCATTGTTGCATTTACTTTTGTTGATTAATAGAATTAAGCTTACTTTTTTGTGGATTGTTTTGTAAAATAATGGGAGGGAATAAAAAACAAAATGATAAAAAAATACCTCAGGCTCCTAAGGGAAAAGGAGCTGAAAAACCTGGCTGTAGCTATGCTAAAAAGCACCAGTCACAGCCTTTGGCAAAAAGCTCCACTGCTTCTGTTTCTGCTGCTGCAGCCAATGTGACCCCTGCTAAAAGTTTTGCACAGGCAGTAGCTACCGGCAACAACCCAAGCCAAGTCACTGCTGGGGTAGAGCAGCTTACAAGGAAGCATGGGGTTAGATGTCTAATGTCAGGAGCTCATGGCATAGAGGCTTACATAAAAGCTGCAGCTGAAGTGGTGGGCCCCTCTGTAATAGTGGCAGCAAGTAAAATGTATGGGAAAGCCATAATATTTGCCCGTACACTAACTGCAGTGCATACTCTAGTGCTGAGAGGCATAACAGTAGGGGGTAGTTATATCCCTGTAGAACCCCTAGAAGGATTAGGCATAAAGATAGTCTTATCTAATGTGCCCCCCTTCCTGCAAGACCATTTATTGCTACCCCACCTGCAAGCCTTCGGCGAAATAAAGTCAACTATTTCTAAACTTCCCTTGGGTTGCAAGGAGAGCAGATTGAGACATATCCTCTCTTTTAAAAGGCAGGTGCAATTACTTTTGCCTTGGGGTCAAGATACTATTGAGGGGTCCTTTGGTGTTCCATTTGAGGGGGTGCTGTATAAAATCTTTTACTGCACAGAAGAAGTGAGGTGCTTCCTTTGCAAGAACCTGGGGCACACTCGCCAGAGTTGCCCCAAAGGGCATATTAAGACCACAGTCCCTGTTCCTGCCCCCAGTACCTCTAATGCAACAGCATACCCTGCCACATCTATTGCTGCAGGCTCCTCAAAGGAGAAATCCCCTTCAGTAAAGAACCTCAAGGTGTTTGTTACACAACCCACCTCTGAAACCTCCAAACCTCCTCCTTCTTCACTAAAGTTATCTGAGGCTACAGCCTGCATTTCAAGTTCAGCAAAAGAGAAGGGGGGGAGGAATGTCAATGCATCCCTTAGTGCTGCAGTTGTTCTTGCCAAAAACCAACGTAACCCTGTTATTAACACTCCTAAGGGTGTGGGGGTGCCGGTGGTTGTAAGACCTGTCGTGGTGGGAAAAGAAAGTAGTATTTCCTCTTCAAATGACAAGAAAAAGAAGAGGAAATTTAAATCCAACAGGCTGATACCTGAGGAATGGGTTTCAGTGGTCAATGATGGAGCACCCCCATCCAAGGGCAAAAAGGGCAGCAAAACATCTGCTCCTCATGTGGTGATATTGTCTGGTCCAACTGTTGGATGCAATCAACTGGTGCCAGACCATGCACCTATAGACCCAGTTGGGGAAGAGGAGAGGATTATGGGTCTCCCCACAGAGTCAGGGGTGCTGCATCTGTCTCCAACAGAGGATCTTCCCCTGGAGTATAAAGGGACACCTAATGAAACCCCTGCTGAGTGGGCAGTAAGTGTTCCTGAGGTGTTGAGCTTTGGGAACTACAACCAACCTCAGTGTTTAGTGCCTCAGGGTATTTCACTCCAAGAAATGGAGAACATTGGGACAACCCCTATACAGGATCCTGCAGACAATGCTGCGAGGGAGGATAATGAGGCTAGAGTTGTAAATATGGAGGATAGCCAGACAGACTCTGTAAGGTCTACTGTGCATGTTAAGATCTCTCCTCCATTCTCTTCCACTGATCCCAGTGTTATTGCCATTCAGGAGGCACAGGAGGCAGTGGAAAGAGCAGAGGTTGCCCATCGAGCCTCTAAAGCTCCTGTTGTTAAGGAGCCAATTCCATCTGCTACCCCTGAGCCAAACACCTCCAGTGGTGTTCCAAGCAAAATCCAAGTATTATCTGAGCCGTTGCAGGGTCTCCAGATAGCAGGTGCTTCTGATCCTTCTCCTGCAACTTCTTGTGTAGATATTATCAAAGCTCCAGTGGAGAGGGGGAATTATCAATCCCTTAGCCAAGAAGAGTTCTTGGATGAGGGGGACATCGAAGAGGAGGTTGACACAGTTGTGACAAATCCTTCTACCCCAATCATCCCAGTTGAGGATCTCAAGATGTTTCTTGAGAGCACCCTTGGTGTTAAATTGGAGAAGAAGCTACATATGGCTCTAGAGAAGTGGCATGATTTGACTTTGGTGATCAGTTCTGTGAGACAATACATCAAGGTCATAAAAGAGGCCAAAAACTATGGAACCGCAGAATATCTCCGTAGTGTTAAGTTCCACAAAAAGTGTTTGTCTCACCAGGCCTCTGTGAGGGCTAAAGCATTTACTAACACACAATAATGGCTCTAAGTATAAGCACTCTTAATACGAATGGCTGTCGGGAGCCTTTTAGAATGTTTCAGGTACTCTCCTTTCTACGCCAAGGAGGGTACTCTGTGAGTTTCCTTCAAGAGACCCATATCACTCAGGAGCTTGAAGCGACCTGGCATCTGGAATGGAAGGGCAGAGTCTTTTTTAATCACCTCACATGGACGTCATGTGGGGTGGTGACCTTGTTCTCAGAATCCTTCCAGCCAGAGGTACTGAGTGTTAATTCTGTAATCCCAGGCCGTCTGTTACATCTCCGGGTCCGGGAGTCTAGTGGAACATACAATCTGATAAACTTGTATGCCCCAACTACTGGACCAGAAAGAAAGTATTTTTTTGAAAGTTTATCAGCCTATATGGAGACAATTGACTCAGATGAAGCCGTGATTATAGGGGGTGATTTCAATTACACCCTTGAGGCTCGGGACCGAAATGTTCCCCAGAAAAGGGATTCATCTGAGTCAGCTTTGCGGGAACTCATTGCCCATTTCTCCTTGGTAGACATCTGGAGAGAACAACACCCAGAAACCGATGCTTTCACCTATGTTAGGGTGAGGGATGGCCGTGTGTCTCAGTCCCGGATTGATAGGCTTTATATATCAAGCCATATTATGTCACGAGTTCGGTCCAGTAATTTTAGCTTGGCACCTTTCTCAGACCACAATTGTGCTTCTTTGATAGTGGCAGTTGCACCATCTCTGCCCAAAGCAGCCTATTGGCACTTTAATAACAGCTTATTAAAGGATGAAGGGTTTGCAAAGGCAGTCCGGGAAATGTGGACAGACTGGAAGGGTTATCAGGATGAATTTGCCACACTGAGTCAATGGTGGGATGTAGGCAAGGTTCACCTAAAGCTCTTGTGTCAAGAGTATACAAAATGTTTGAGCAGACAGAAAAATGCAGAGATTGAGGCTCTGAATAGGGAGGTGCTTGATCTTGAGCAAAGGCTGTCAGGCTCTGAAGACCAAGCCATACAGTGTGAATATGTAGAAAAGAAAGAGACTCTGCGTAACATGGAACATCGACAGGCTCGTGGTGCTTATGTACGAAGCCGCATGCAGTTACTCTGTGATATGGATCGTGGCTCACAATTCTTCTATGCTCTGGAGAAGAAGAAGGGGAATCGAAAACAAATAACATGCCTTTTTGCGGAGGATGGCACCCCCCTTGAAGATCCGGAGGCTATCAGGGACACAGCCCGGGCCTTCTATCAGAACCTTTTTTCTCCGGATCCCATCTCTCCAGATTCCTGCAGGGAACTATGGAATGGGCTTCCAGTGGTTAGCGAGGGGAGAAGAGAGGTTGGAAAAACCAATCACTCTGAATGAACTCTCTCAAGCACTCCACTTAATGCCCCATAATAAATCTCCAGGGCTGGATGGATTGACTGTAGAGTTCTTCCAGTTCTTCTGGGATGCTCTGGGACATGATTTCCATAGGGTTCTAAATGAGGCCCTCAAGACCGGTGAGATGCCACTTTCTTGTCGTCGAGCAGTGTTATCACTGCTACCTAAGACGGGGGATCTCCGCCTTATTAAGAATTGGCGACCGGTCTCATTGCTCAGCACAGACTATAAAATTGTAGCCAAAGCTATATCACTCAGGCTCAAGTCTGTGCTGGCAAAGGTGGTTCATCCTGACCAGTCCTATACAGTCCCCGGCCGGACAATTTTTGACAATGTCTTTCTGGTTCGGGATTTACTACATTTTGCCCGGAAGGCTGGTCTATCTCTCGCTTTTCTCTCCCTGGATCAAGAGAAGGCATTTGACAGAGTAGATCACCAATATCTTTTAGGCACTCTGCAAGCCTATGGCTTTGGCCCACATTTTGTGAGCTATCTGAAAAAACTGTACACCTCTGCAGAGTGTCTAGTTAAAATCAACTGGTCTCTGACTGCACCTCTGGCCTTCAAACGAGGAGTTCGACAAGGATGCCCTTTGTCGGGACAGCTGTATGCACTGGCCATTGAGCCTTTCCTGTGTCTACTAAGGAAGAGGCTTACAGGACTGGTGCTCAGGGAACCTGACATGAGGGTAGTTCTTTCAGCATATGCTGATGATGTCATCCTTGTGGCCCAGGACCTAGTTGATCTTGAGCGAGCACAAGAATGCCAAGAGGTTTACGCTGCTGCCTCATCAGCTCGGATCAACTGGACCAAGAGCTCAGGCCTTCTGGAAGGTCCTCTACATGTAGATTCTTTGCCTTCTGCTTTTCGCAACATCTCGTGGGAGACTAAAGTCATCAAATATTTAGGTGTCTATCTGTCAGCTGAAGAGCGTCCTGTTCCACAGAATTTCATTGAGCTTGAGGAGCATGTTCTTACCCGCCTGGGAAAGTGGAAGGGTCTTGCTAAAATGCTTTCTATGAGGGGGCGGACTTTGGTGATTAACCAACTGGTGGCCTCTCAACTCTGGTATAGGCTGACATGTCTTAGCCCAACCCAAGAATTCATTGCTAAAATCCAGAGAAGGTTGCTGGACTTTCTCTGGATGGGAAAGCACTGGGTCTCTGCGGGTGTTTCAAGCCTACCCTTGAGAGAGGGAGGACAGGGAGTTGTATGCATACGCTCTCAAGTACATACTTTCTGTCTCCAGCAGATACAGAGATACTTGTATGCAGATCCTTCTCCACAGTGGTGTACCCTAGCATCCAGCTTTTATCATCAGGTACGCAACATGGGGTATGACTGGCAATTGTTTGTCATTGAACCTGAAGGATTCTTAAGAAACCTCTAACCATTGCCGGTTTACTACCAAGAGACTCTAAAGACCTGGAGCATGGTAACTGTGCAAAGGCAAGGAGGCATTCAGGGGGAGGACATTCTAACTGAGCCCCTACTTTACAATCCATCTTTAAAGACTAGGATGTTGGATTCCACCAGCATCCGCCACCGCCTTTGCAGGGCTCAGCTAACCAGAGTTGGGGATTTCGAGAGATCAGATTGGGTGGAAGCTCGGGCAGTTATGCCACGCATGGGGTACCTTACCACTAGAGTTCCACATCGTCTGCTCCAGGAGATCAAGAATAACCTCTCTCCTGACTCTCACTCATTTATTGATGGGGTTTTACGTGGTGGAGAACCACATCCACCTTGGAACTCTCCACCTCCAGCCATAAAAATAGCACCCAAGACCCGTCAATCCCCTGACACACCTCCTTCTCCCAACTTGAGCCAGTTGGAGAATTTTACCTCGATGTGCTTTTATGACATGACAAGAAAGCTATTGTACTCCCTCATGCTCCACACTGTACACTTTCTTGCTCTTGTCTCCCGCTATGATACCATCTGGAGGCGGGTGTTTAATGAGGGTGAGAAACCCCAGTGGCGAGCCCTTTATTCCAGCCTGGTGCCTAGACCCACTGGAGACTTGAGTTGGAGAGTGCTCCATGGTGCTTTGAGCACAGGAGAGTACCTGGTCCATTTTACAGACTCCACAGCTGCTTGCCCATTCTGTGGCAAAAGGGAGTCTGTGTTTCATGCTTATTTTGCATGTGCTAGACTGCAACCTCTTTTGGCTCTTTTGAGGAAACTTCATCTGCAGTTCTGGTTACATTTTTCCCCTCACGTTTTTATTTTTGGACGCCCAGTATCCCGGGACAATCGAGAGAAAGACCTTCTCTTCAACTTGCTCCTAGCTTTAGCCAAACTAGCCATTCATAAGTCTAGAATGCAATGTTTGGAGGGTGGGAATCCTCTACCGGTAGAGGCTTTGTTCCGGGTGCTGGTGCGTTCCCGCATCCGAGCAGAGTACACCCAGGCAGTGTTCACTGGCCGGTTGAGTGAATTTGCTGACCAGTGGGCAATAGATGGGTTGCTTTGCTCAGTATCCCCAGATTTGGTTTCTGTTAAGACAACTCTCACACTTCATATTTAAGTGCACTTTAATTTAAGTGACAGATCTATTAAATTCATCATCAACATCTCCTTTGAGGTGTAATTAATTTTGGTGAGCAATCACTCACCTGTAATTTGAATAATATTCCAAATACTGCAAAATCAGCACATTTACAGCATTTTTCAAGGGGCAAAAGTACAAAAATGTATGTTCACCCCAGAAAACCATATGTTTTTGGAAAGTACACATTCTGACGAATCTAATATGGGTATGCACGTCTTTCTACTCCAAAGTACCAATCCACAAAGCTTTCCTACATTTCGAAATTTTTATGACATTGCTGAAAATCACATCAATATTGCAACTCTGAAGCATTGTATCTCCCACATATCATTATATACCAAGATAAAACTCCCTAAACATGAAATCAGGGTCCGCTGAACAGTTTGATGCCCAATATGCATAGGTGCACCTAAGTATGTGGCGTATAGGGGCCCCAGAACGAAGACACCCCATACGAGTTATCAGTTCTGGAATTCCAAATACTGCAAAATCAGAATATTTACAGCATTTTTCAAGGGGGCAAAAGTACAAAAATGTATGTTCACCCCAGAAAACCATATGTTTTTGGAAAGTACACATTCCGACTAATCTAATATGGGTATGCACGTCTTTCTACTCCAAAGTACCAAGTCATAAAGCTTTCCTACATTTGGCAATTTTTATGACATTACAGAAAATCACCTCAATATTGCAACTCTGAAGCATCGTATCTCCCACATATCATTATATACCAAGAAAAAGCACCCTAAATATGAAAGCCAAGGGTCTGCTCAACAATTTGATGCCCAATATGCATAGGTACACATAAGTATATGGCGTATAGGGGCCATAGAACGAAGACAGTTCTGTAATTCCAAATACTGCAAAATCAGCACATTTACAGCATTTTTCAAGGGGCAAAAGTACAAAAATTTATGTTCACCCCAGAAAACCATATGTTTTTGGAAAGTACACATTCTGACGAATCTAAAATGGGTATGCACGATTTTCTACTCCAAAGTACCAAGCCGCAAAGCTTTCCTACATTTCGCAATTTTTATGACATATACAAAAATCTCCTCAATACTATAAAGCATTGTATCTCCTACATATCAATATATAGCAATATAAAACTCCCTAAACATGAAAGTCTGGGGTACGCTGAACAGTTTGATACCCAATATGCATAGGTACCCCTAAGTATGTGGCGTATAGGGGCCCCAGAAAGAAGACACCCCATACGAGTTCTGTAATTCCAGATACTGCATAATCAGCACATATACAGCATTTTGCAACAGGCAAAGGTACAAAAAACTAGGTTCACCCCAGAAAACCATATATTTTTGGAAAGTACACCTTCTGCCGAATAAAAATTTGCTAAAACTGTCTTTCTACTCCAAACGCACATACTGCAAAGCAACGCTAAAGGCAGTGGTTTTTATGATATTTCTGAAAATCTCCTAAAAATATTGCAGTTGGTCGCATTTATCTCACCCAATTTCTTACATACAATAGGAAAACACCCTAAATATTGACGCCAAGGGTCTACTGAACAGTTTGATGCCCAATATGCATAAATATACCAAAGCAGGTGGGCATGTGCAGACCCCAAATGAAAACAGTGCATAAGAATTTTCTCAGCTGTCAATTCGCCTTCTGTGAACATAGCGCCCTGACTGCATATAATGTGCAGTAAGACCCCCTAACAGTACAAAGACCCCCCAAAACCATATATTTTTGGAAAGTATACATTCTGCTGAATAAAAATATGCTACAACTGTCTTTCTACTCCAAACGTACATACTGCAAAGCAACGCCAAAGGCAGCGGTTTTTATGATATTTCTGAAAATCGCCTAAAAACATTGCAGTTGGTCGCATTTATCTCACCCAATTTCTTATATACAATTAGAAAACACCATAAATATTGACGCTAAGGGCCTACTGAACAGTTTGATGCCCAATATGCATAGATAAACCAAAGCAGGTGGGCACGTGCGGACCCCAAATGAAAATAGTGCTTAAGAATTTTCTCGGCTGTCAATTCGCCTTCTGTGAAGATAGCACTCTGACTCCATATAATGTGCCGTAAGACCCCCTAACAGTACGAAGACCCCCCAAAACCATATCTTTTTGGAAAGTACACATTCTGCTGAATAAAAATTTGCTATAACTGTCTTTCTACTCCAAACTTACATACTGCAATACTATGCTAAAGGCAGCGGTTTTTATGACATTTCTAAAAATCGCCTAAACATATTGCAGTTGGTCGCATTTATCTCACCCAATTTCTTACATACAATTAGAAAACACCATAAATATTGACACTAAGGGTCTACTGAACAGTTTGATGCCCAATATGCATAGATAAAGCAAAGCAGGTGGGCACGTGCGGACCCCAAATAAAAACAGTGCATAAGAATTTTCTCGACTGTCAATTCAACTCCTGTGAACATAGCTCTCTGAATGCATATAATGTGCCGTAAGACCCCCTAACAGTACAAAGACCCCCCAAAACCATATATTTTTGGAAAGTACACCTTGTGCCGAATAAAAATTTGCTAAAACTATCTTTCTGCTCCAAATGTACATACTTCAAAGCAACGCTAAAGGCAGTGGTTTTTATGATATTTCTGAAAATCACCAAAAAATATTGCAGTTGGTCTCATTTATCTCACCCAATTTCTTACATACAATTAGAAAACACCCTAAATATTGACACCAAGGGTCTACTGAACAGTTTGATGCCCAATATGCATAGATATACCAAAGCAGGTGGGCACGTGCGGACCCCAAATGAAAATAGTGCTTAAGAATTTTCTTGGCTGTCAATTCGCCTTCTGTGAAGATAGCACTCTGACTCCATGTAATGTGCCGTAAGACCCCCTAACAGTACGAAGACCCCCCAAAACCATATATTTTTGGAAAGTACTCATTCTGCTAAATAAAATTTGCTATAATTGTCTTTCTACTCCAAACTTACATACTGCAATACTATGCTAAAGGCAGCGGTTTTATGACATTTCTGAAAATCGCCTAAAAATATTGCAGTTGGTCGCATTTATCTCACCCAATTTCTTACATACAATTAGAAAACACCATAAATATTGACACTAAGGGTCTACTGAACAATTTGATGCCCAATATGCATAGACAAACCAAAGCAGGTGGGCACGTGCGGAACCCAAATAAAAACAGTGCATAAGAATTTTCTCGGCTGTCAATTCGACTCATATGAACATAGCACTCTGACTGCATATAATGTGCCGTAAGACCCCCTAACCGTACAAATACCCCCCAAAACTATATATTTTTGGAAAGTACACCTTGTGCCGAATAAAAATTTGCTAAAATTATCTTTCTGCTCCAAATGTACATACTGCAAAGCAACGCTAAAGGCAGTGGTTTTTATGATATTTCTGAAAATCGCCTAAAAATATTGCAGTTGGTCGCATTTATCTCACCCAATTTCTTACATACAATTAGAAAACACCCTAAATATTGACGCCAAGGGTCTACTGAACAGTTTGATGCCCAATATGCATAAATATACCAAAGCAGGTGGGCACGTACGGACCCCAAATAAAAACAGTGCATAAGAATTTTCTCAGCTGTCAATTCGCCTTCTGTGAACATAGCACTCTGACTGCATATAATGTGCCGTAAGACCCCCTAACAGTACAAAGACCCCCCAAAACCATATTTTTTGGAAAGTACACATTCTGATGAACACAGAGTTGCTAAAAATATGTTTCTATCACAAATTATCAAAGTGTAAATGAGGCTAAAAAATTACATAAGGAAAAACAATGCAAGCATAAAACTGCAATAAAAATCACAAAAAAGCAAATACAATTAGGAAAATCAACGAAATAACAAAATAACTGATCCGACAGCGTGGTTAGAGGTCAGAATGCTTGATCCAGTAGTCATGCTGTGAAATCTAAAGTTTTTAGGGAAATAACATAAGGGAAACTTAGAAAATGAACTAAAAAAACAAAAAAAAAACCCTATAAGTGTGTGTTTGTGTATGCATGGATGTACAGCTCTAAAAAGTGTATAAATATTTGCATATATGTATTTGAGTATGTAAATATGTGCAAAAGTTTGAAAAATCAAAAAAATCAGAAAATCAAAAAAAAAAAAAAACTACTTTTACTAGTATGTGTACTGTGTATATGTAAATGCCTGTAAATGCCTGTAAATACCTGTAAATACATGTAAATAAGTAAAAAAAGGAGCACTTACCAAATCTAGATGAAGAGGAGTCCTTTTCAGTGCTTTTCAGTTGAGACACGCCGAGTCACTGCACCAGGAAGTGCGTGGGCGGAGCAGGAACATGTGCTGTGCTGATGCTTGGGACATGGAAGCTGCTGAATCGGTTGCTGCTGTTGCTGCGTCTCTCTGCGACCCTGGAGTGGAGGATCGCCGATCTTTTTCAGGTAAGCTCGTTGCCTAGGGGGTTCTGCTGCTAGCTGCTCCTCTCTGCACGCTGATTTTGCAGTGTGTGCAGAGAGAGAGCTGTTTTAGTAAAGAACGTAGCTCCTACGTTCTTGGCACTTAAAGCCTTTTTTCAAAGAACGTAGGAGCTACGTTCTTGGCAGTTAAAGGGTTAAAGGGATTCTGTTATCGGAAAACATGTTTTTTTGAAAACGCATCAGTTAATAGTGCTACTCCAGCAGAATTCTGCACTGAAATCCATTTCTCAAAAGAGCAAACAGATTTTTTTATATTCAATTTTGAAATCTGACATGGGGCTAGACATTTTGTCAATTTCCCAGCTGCCCCCAGTCATGTGACTTGTGCCTGGGTGAGTTTCTTTTTCCGAACATTTGTTTAATTTGCATCTACATATCAAGGTTTTTATACTATGTAACATTGAGAATGCAGAGAACTGTGACCCCCCCCCCAGGTACAGTGCTGGCTATTTCTTTTAGATATGATATGGGCTGTCCTCCTAGGTAGTGATGACCAAATCTTTTTACCAGGTTTCACAGTGAAAAAGATGCCTATAGACTCCAATGGGTGAAATAAATAGTTGCCTGTCAAATAAAGTTGTTGCCCAACGACTTTAATGCATTTAGCAAATTTTTCACTGTTTCACAAATTTTCGGCAAAGAGAAACGGGTCAGATTTGCCCATCACTACTCACACGGAGACCAAGGAAAAACAGCTCTTCAATGTGAAATACAGTGAAATGGAGTGTAGTAACAATCTTTTATAGACTTCTTACTTTAGAATATGTTCTCACAGTACTGTCAAAGTTTTACCCTGTTTGTCTCAGTGTTTCTTAGTATACCAGCCTTAAATCTTTGTTTTTCTTTATCCTTTCCTTATTCTGTCATTGATGGCCCTACAAGAAATTTTTGGTCTCATTACTGCCAATGGGCATCATAGTTTTCTCAATATGTCATCATTATTTTAATAAAAATGCATTAGTTACTATTTCTTCTTGTTATTAGAAGACAGGCTGCATCTCCACCCAATGCTCACATTCTTGTTTTGATTTTACAATCCAAGGGGGTTATTTATCAAAGTCCAAATTTATCTCAATATTCTCTGAAAAAAACTCTGACCAAATCCACACAGGTTTTATTTTATTATTTTTTTTATTTATTAATACACTTTCCTGAAAATTTTGTTTGCAGGGAAAAATCTTGAAAAATATGATTTTCACTTTTTTTTTTGGATCTTTCATCTGATTTTCACAATTTTTTCGGATTTTTTGCCCACAAACTCAGAAAACTTCGGGGTATTGCCAAAAACCCAGCGCACATCAAAAAATCATTGGGACTTCTCCCATTGATTTATATGCAACCTCGACAGGTCTGAGATGCCGGATTTTCAGATTCAGACTTTTCCCCATCCTCTGGGTTTAATAAATTCTGAAAAATTCGTGATTTTTTTAAAAGTCTGATTTCATAAAAATTTTTTTTTGTAATTTTTGCATTCGGAGTTTAGTAAATAACCCCCCAAGTGTTAAAACATAAAAGTACCACACATGACTGGATTGTAGGTACAATTTAGGTAGTTTGGGGTACTTAAAGGGGTTGTTCACCTTTGAGTTAACTTTTAGTATGATGTAGAGAGTGATAATTTGAGACAATTTGCAATTTTCTTTTTTTCTTTGTGTTTTTTTTTGTTATTCAGATCTCCAGTTTGCTATTTCAGCAATCTGGTTGCTAGGGTCCAAGTTATCCTAGCAAACAGGCATTGATTTGAATAAGAGTATGGAATATGAATAGGAGAGGGCCGGAATAGAAAGATGAGTAGTTCAAAATAGCAATATCAATAAATTTGTAGCTTCACAAGCATTTAATTTAGATGGTGCAATTTCAAAGCTAGAAAGAGTAAGAAGAAGGCAAATAAAAAAGATGAAGACCAATTAAAAAGTTGCTTAGAACTGACCATTCTACAATATACTTATATACATATTTATACATATTTATCAAGGGTCAAATTTCAAATTGAAAAAACTTTGAGATTCGAATTAAAAAAAACCAACTGAAATTAAGTTGAAGGTTTTTTTTGGTCGAATAGGTCAGTTTTTGATCGAATAGGTCTGTATTCAGCTGAATTAGAATTGTACGAATCGAAGAAATAGCGCATCCGATCGAATCCCATTCAAAGTTTTTTTCAAAGTCCACCAGTTGACTCCAAATACGTTCTAGGAGGTCCCCCATAGGCTAAAACAGCAATTCTGCAGGTATTAGATGGCGATTGGTCGAAGTCTAATTTTTAAAGAGACAGTACATAATAAAATTTGAAATTTGAATATTCAATTTTTTTTCAAATTCGAATCGAATTTGGACTATTCTCTAATCGAAGTACACAAAAAATAGCTCAAAATTCTAATTCTTTTCATTCAAAAATTCACCTTGACCTTTGATAAATCTGCTCCTAAAAGTAAACCTAAAGGAAAACCTCCCCTTTAAACTACTTCTAAGTGACTCAAACCAGATAGTTTTTTAAATTAAAAAAATGAAGACCAAGTGGAAATTGTATTAAAATATTGCTTAATATCTAACTTACTCTAATATCTAAAACTGCCCCTTTCATTTGGATTCTGAGAAAGCAAACATTCCAAAATGATTTGCTGCTTTTATTATAGCACAGAGAAATATATTTGGCACAAGCTGTACAAGCTACAGAGATGACAAAGCTCAGAGAAAAGTAATACTGAGTTGCCCACTGTCACATTAATAAAATTAATAAAATAGTTTCAAGCTCCACAACACAAGCTGCAAAGAGTGAATATCTGGGGAGGATTTTGCTTCACTCAGACATGATTTAATAATACAATCCTAATACAGTTGCCGACGTTTTATGATGATTCTGCTTCAAGGTTAATGTTTTATTTAACAGCCTCAAATGAACTAAAACTGCTCAAATGTACCACATTTTGGGATCTACAATAACAAATGTATTAAAATATGTACATATCAAAAATGTTCTTTTTGTGTGATTTCACTGGCATTTTTGCACTCAGCTTGCTATCCGTCAGACAGGCTTCTGTGACCTTATAAATGCTGCCGTTCTGCCAATCAACATTGACCTGTAACATGAAAGTCCATCACTGGGAGACATTCTTGTCAGGGGACTGTTGCCTATGAGGGAAATATCTGAAAAGAGACAACATGTCTGAAACAATGAAAGGACTAATGCACATGAAGGTCAAGAAAAGTTATACAGTAGCCAAGCAATTCAACAAAGATGACTAAAATGCTTGTCAAGCTGCACTTTGTTTATTTTATTATGTCAAACAGAAACCGAGCAGCGTCCAAAATACAAGCAGGGAAGTCAAGCAATATTAAATGGAAGATTTAGCAAAGACTGAACTGGAAACTTGAAGATTTCTCAGCCATTACTATGTTTATGGAAAATTTCACAATTCGATTTATGATCTTTATGAGAATCTTCAAGAATTTGGCATCTCAGACCCCCAGAATTAAAAGTGGACTGAGATATTAAATATCATAGAAGGCAACTGACAGTGGTTTCTTTTTGCAACTTGATTAGACTACTATTGATTGAAATGGATCTTACTGATGTGCACATACCCAGCTGGTCCTTCAGAATTAGATCAATTCAAAAATTTGATTTTGTATTTGTTAAATATATAAACCTCAAAAAATGAATTGATGTAAGTTTACTCTGCGCACTTTTACATTGTTTTCAGAAGTTTCTGAGATATTTTTACACCTCTAATACAATCAGCATGCCTAGGGTCAACTATAGCCAGGGAATACATAGAACACAAACAAAAAAATGTTATAGGACCATTTATTAAAGGTTGGATTTTAGTGGTATTAGTGATTTTTTGAACCATTCTACCAAGTCTACTTCTCTAAAACCATGAATGCCATGAAAGCTATAAAAAAAGATCAGAATATAAAAAGTATGAACAAAAAATGAGCTAAACAATTGAAAAAAAAAACACGAATATCTGGGAAAACTCTAAAAATTCAAGTTTTTTGGAAAATTACTAGCGAACAAATATCCAAAAACCTTTAAAAGTTTGGTTTAAAAAAAGAGAAAGGGGCCAATAGCATCAGAGCAGCTCCCATTGACTTCTATGGAACCTTGACTACTTTTACTTGGAGAAGTTTTCTAGTTTTTACAAAACGTCGAAATTTGAATTCAAAAAGACCAACCGAAATTAAGTCAAAGGTTTTTTTTGGCCGCATAGGTCAGTTTTCGGTCCGAATTAGAAACAAAGTTTTTCCCCAAAAAAAAACTTTGATTTTTCACCAATTGACTCCAGATAGGTTCTAGGAGGTCCCCCATAGGCTAAAATAGCAATTCGGCAGGTTTTAGATGGCAAATGGTTGAAGCCGAAACAGTACATGATAAATTTCTATATTCAAATTTTAGAATTTTTTTCAAATTTGAATTGAATTTAGACTATTCCCTAGTAGAAGTACACAAAAATAGCTCGGAATTCAAATTGTTTGAATTCAAAAATTCAGATTTAGCAAAGGTCGAATTTCGAATGTAAAAAACTTCAAAATTCGAATTCAAAAAGACAAACCAAAATTTAATCTGTTTTTTTGGCCAAATAAGTCAGTTTTTGATCGAATTTGAATTGTACGAATCAAAGTAAAAGCGAATTCGAATCGTACGATTCTAATTTTTCCCCCCAAAAAACTTGGAATTTTCAAAGTCCACCAATTGACTCCAGGTTCTAGGAGGTCCCCCATGGGCTAAAACAGCAATTCAGCAGGTTTTAGATGGCAATGGTTGAAGACAGTACATGATAAATTTCAAAATTCACATTTTTCTCAAATTCGAATCAAATTTGAACTATTCCCTAGTCGAAGTACACAATAATTAGCTTGAAATTCTAATTTTTTTAATTAGAATTTTCACATCAACCTTTGATAAATCTGCCCCTAAATAAATCTTGCATTTTTGCAGAGAAATAAAAAAAAAACATGAATTTCTAGAGAAAAAATATGATTTGTGAAAAGAAAGAAATTAGAATGTTAGCAAATAGACCCCAAAGGGCTACTGATCCTAAAGGTACTTACATCGATATGTGCTCCTTATACCTCTGTATAGTTGAGCTTGATGTTGCTCAGTCCATCCTCCCAAGTTGAGTTCTGCTGTGTCTATTGATGCAGGGGAAGCCTGGCACTACCACCACTTCCTGACAAGACAGAAGCTTCAGGGTTTCCTATGCATCCAGCGTAAATAAGCATTTCATAATTGTGCCAAAAGAATTGGGCACAGGCACCACTCACACACCACTTTGTAATTTCAAACAATCAACGTTTCGGGGGGAACACAGCCTCCCTTCTTCTTGTTCCTGAAGAAGGGAGGCTGTGTTCCCCCGAAACGTTGATTGTTGGTGGCATTAATAAAAGGGGCACAATCCCCGACTGCAATATTGGTGTGTGCGGACCGTTTTTTGAAATTACAAAGCAGTAAGGAGACCGGGCTAGGTCAACGGAGGACCAGCACCACCACGCAGAAAAGTGGAAGGAGGTGTGCGGTAATAGAACATTCTATTGTACCACTCACACACCATTCATCCTAAATAATGAAAAATGGACATCCACACAAATTGCATATGATTTGTAGTATTGTAATACACTGTATCTCAGACACAGCAAATAAATGTAAATTGCCAAAGTGTTTAGAGGACTACTCTAAGTCAGATTACATATATATTTTTTTTGGTTTTAGGTAACTTTTAAGTTAATCATGTACAGCACACAGGTTTGTAACTGCAGGTTTAATTATTACATGAATATCATTCAGTCTTCAATTCTTTGACTAGATGGTCACTATCACCAACAAAATAAAAGCAAAAAGTTTGTTAGGATGATTGTGCTAATAAGTAAATGTGTCTGTTTAAAGTAAATGGAGTTATGATCTATTTAACATTTAAATCATGGTAATTAATAAGTATAATATGTGTATAGTATAACTATGTAAATATAATTATTCATCATGGTATTAATGTTTCAATATGAGCAACAACGTTTTAGGTGCACAAACTTAAAATGCTAAATGCTGCATGATTTGTAATTGCATTTCAAATAGCTTATTCCAAACTATATTTTCCAAAAGCATTAATGTGTTTGGCTGTCCATCTCTGAATTATTAAAATTCTACTGCATGAGTAAGTATATTGCAAAAGGTTTTGATATACTCATCAATTCGTTCATCATCATGATTGTGTATAACTAAATGTGTAATTATCAGCAATTTAAATGTAAAACATGTAAAAACAAAAAAAACAGTTATGTCAATTCAAGTCAGTCTTTCTACTTTAGATGCAATCTGCAACTTTTCTAAACAACAATGTCACTGCATAGGAAAAAGACACATCTTTGATGAGAAACATATGAGATTTCTGATCCAGCTCTAAAGAGTATAACAAAATCATCATTTAGCCTTCTGGGGAGAGCACTGGCTTTGAAAGTAAATCTAAGTCTATTTTTAAATGGGAAGAATGCAGAGCTGACATTGATATATCTTCACTAACTCAATACTTTAGGTGCAAAATTTCCAAGAATCAAATATATACATTACTATATACAGTAGAAACCCCATTTTTTCACCTGATTTCAAGTTTTCCCTAATTTTACATTGTTGTTTTGTGGGCCCACCAAATATATCATGCATAATACATTTCCCTGATTTTACATTTTCCTGGATTTTACATAATTTATTTAATTAGTTAAATGGGATTGAAAAAGGCCAAAGTCCATCAAGTTCAACCCCTCCAAATGAAACCCAGTGCACATACCTACACTCACACTGAAACTATATTTGCCAATATATATTAATTGTATATTAATCATCCAAGTCACTTTTAAAAGCATTAACAGAATCAGCCATCACAACATCACCCGGCAGTGCATTCCACAACCTCACTGTCCTGACTGTGAAGAACCACCTACGTTGCTTCAAATGAAAGTTCTTTTCTTCTAGTCTAAAGGGGTGGCCTCTGGTACGGTGATCCTCTTTATGGGTAAAAAGGTCCCCTGCTATTTGTCTATAATGTCCTCAAATGTACTTGTAAAGTGTAATCATATCCCCACGCAAGCGCCTTTTTTCCAGAGAAAACCCCCCCAACCTTGACAGTCTACCCTCATAATTTAAGTCTTCCATCCCTCTAACCAATTTAGTTGCACGTCTCTGCACTCTCTCCAGCTCATTTATATCCCTCTTAAAGGTATACTGTCATGGGAAAAAAAATTTTTTCAAAATGAATCAGTTAATAATGCTGCTCCAGCAGAATTCTGAACTGAAATCCATTTCTCAAAAGAGCAAACAGATTTTTTATATTCAATTTTGAAATCTCACATGGGGCTAGACATTTTGTCAATTTCCCAGCTGCCCCATGTCATGTGACTTGTGCCTGCACTTTAGGAGAAAAATGGTTTGTGGCAGGCTGCTGTTTTTAATTCTCAATGTAACTGAATGTGTCTCAGTGGGACATGGGTTTTTACTATTGAGTGTTGTTCTTAGATCTACCAGGCAGCTGTTATCTTGTGTTAGGGAGCTGTTATCTGGTTACCTTCCCATTGTTCTTTTGTTTGGCTGCTGGTGGAAAAAGGGTGGGGGTGATATCACTCCAACTTGCAGTACAGCAGTAAAGAGTGATTGAAGTTTATCAGAGCACAAGTCACATGACTTGGGGGCAGCTGGGAAATTGACAATATGTCTAGCCCCATGTCAGATTCAAAATTGAATATAAAAAAATCAGTTTGCTCTTTTGAGAAATGGATTTCAGTGCAGAATTCTGCTGAAGCAGCACTATTAATGGATTCATTTTGAAAAAAAATTTTTTTTCCCATGACCGTATCCCTTTAAGGACTGGATATTGAATGTATAGGACTGTACTCAATTTGTATTATTACAAATTATTATTTAATATTATTATTGGTATAAAATTAATTTCTGATGAAGTTTGCAAAGAACAAGGTCACTAGAGTATGTTCTAATATTCTGCTATAACTTAACATTTTACAGAACAGTCAAGTGAATAGCTTGACTGTTCTATAAAAAATTTTCTTAGAGAGAGAGAACTTAGTCTGAAAGTTCTGCAACATAGGATTTTATATAATAAACTTTGAAGGAAGCTTCCATAATGGAGGAAATCATGAACCACATTCAAGCAATTTTTCACTGTGTAATCATCAGTTACAGTGTGGTTGCCGATGGATCATGACTATTAAATACTAAATAGCTGCAGAGCTTCAATCTAGCCAAAAATATTTGGCAGCATTACAGACAGCAGACGAATAAATACAGAGGATAGAGCATTTTGATTGAAGTGTTTTGGATTTCTAATGGCCACTATAGGTGTGCTTATTTTTAATACTTGTTCTGAAAATTCCATATAGTGAAAATACTGGTATGTGAATGGACAGTGATAATTACTGTACTGCTCAATACCACAAATAACAAAGTGTACATCCTTTTGAGCAAATATTAAGTAAAAAGAGAAATGCATATTATTGTCCATATTATTATACAGAAATGCATGTTTGTTCTTAATGTGCTCATCTTTTGATAAAAACACAAGATTAATTTCAAAACTAAAGGCACTTTTTTCTGCCATATTTTAGGAGGCATATTTAATAACACGGTCACAATAATGTATCTTAACTGGCAAAATTTTAACAGCTATATCATATTATATTCATATGACATAAAATATATATCAAATATAAATCACTCCATGCCTGTACCATAGCAAAATGCATATTATCCTGCTTAAGGAAGAGGAAGAGGAGAATAGATTGTGTACACATAAAAACACAGAAATAACATTTATTTAAAGAGTACAAAATTGTTTCACATAGATGAAATTCTTCACAATATGCTCAAAAATATGATAGCCTTACATCTCACTTGTAATTGGTTGAGGAACTTGAAACAACTTGAAACAAGTGTCCCTTTAAGTGCCTATATCAAAATCAATGAAAATCATCTCATGTCAAGATCTCTCTATTAATAAAATTACCAATTCTACTAAACTGTGAGAAAAGCCCAATCCCAATAAATCATTTTGATGTCACTAAGGGCAGTAGGTTGAAGAGTTTCAGTCACATCAACAGTCATAATTGCAGTGAAAAAAACGTAGGAATGCACATGTTTTGCTTCATTTATCATTGCCCTATATCCCTTCTGTACCATGTGCCATTATAGATATCTGGCTGAAGCACATCACTGTCCAGAGCAAGGCAGCCCTATACATAACATCTGCTATAGGCAGGCAGTAGGTACAGGGCTCTCCTGGGTCTTGTGCTTCTGAATGATTGTGTTTAACCCATGTTTGAATGATTTTCCTCTAGATTCTCAGAATTCCTCAAACAGGGTTTCTGATTAATATGATTGCATACAACTATCTATGTAAACATAAGGGATATGTTTGGAATACAAATAAAGATTAGTAATAATAATAATAATAATAATAATAATGAATCATTCCCAATCAAAAAAAGAATATTTTAAAAATAAAAAATATTTAAAATTGTGCCGTTTCTTTGGATCCTTCATTTTGTATATTGAAAAAGGGTATCCACTTCTAAGACATAACATTTGTTAAATTAAAAAAAATCATATAACTGAAAAACCATAATTGCCATAGAGTTGTTTTAAATATAAATTACACTATGTACATTATTTGCATTTTGTAATTAGGTTACTGTAGATAGCTGATGCTAATTATGAGCTTGTGATTTTATTATTCAGTGACCAATGACAAACCTTTAGAAGCCTGCACCTTTATTCTCTGTAATTAGAATAAAGCCAGCAAGCATTGTGCTTAAATAGATAAATGTGGCCCCTTGAGATTATTTCACCTTCAATAATCAGAGGGTCAATTACTGTTTCAGTTTATCTCATAATTCCCACACGTGAATCAGCTTAGCAGGATTTTTTAAAAGTGTTTTGATAATAACACTTATTTTATAGCCTTTATCTTTGCAAATTCAGACATACAGTATATAATATAGGGCAATTAAATTCACTGTATGGAAAAGTACTGTACAAGTTTAGCCTTGTGCTGAGTCAGAGAAATTATAAGTATAGTTTTATTTAATTCATTGCTCTGTTTTAGTTAACGTGAGCAGAAAATTTATTTTTTTATCCCCGGTTTTTCAACATGGCCAATTTCCAAAACTTGATGGCAGCTACACTAAAAAAAAGCGGAAAAATATTTAAGTCTGAAAAAAGGCATATGTTCATTTTCCTATACATAAACTCAGTATGCCAACTGGTATCATCTTGGATCATTTACTACTGAATTTATTAGTAAAAATTTAGATAATGGAAAGAGAAGCCAGAAAGCTTAATGAAATATAACTCAAATATGTATTATTGAGAATTAAATGTGGGGAAAGTGATATGTATATATAAACACATTGGAAGCTAAAAAGCTATTATGATATTACCAGATGTATTTATTTTCATAACACAATAGGCTGTTAATCTGTTTTGATAGATATTGTGGAAATTTCATATTTAATTGCAGACACCCTTTGCAACCTATACAGAATTCCCGATTCTTGTTTTTGCAGAGTAGTGCCTAACCCTTCTACAACTTACCAATTAAATCTAGCAATGCAAGTTCAACATCCCATAAGAATCAAGCTCTTTACTGTATGTTATGGGGGCTACCCATTGCTGGCAGACGTTGGTTACAGGAAAGGGTATGGGGACACCCTTTACTATAAGATGCAGGCATTTGGCAAACAGTGTGATCATCCAAGGCAGATTTGGTTTCTTACAGGGTGACCAGTTACAGACGATGACAAGGGTTGCCAGACTCAAAGTAGATCAGTTGCACAAAGCACTACTTTAGATGATCCTCTCTAATCCTTATACCCACACAGCCTTCCTCTAACAAAGCCTCCCGGACCCCTGTCAAATGCAAATGCCTTTGAGGGAGCCTCCTTTCCCAATAAAGGTTTCCCCCTTCTCCTCTACGGTGTCCAACATACAGTGCCCAAGCTTCTCCCAAGCTGTCTTCCTACAGTTTACATAAGTTCCCTCTAACCTACTCCCAAACACTCAAATTCCCTAACTGGCACAAAATTGACCTTGGTTCTACCTCAAAAAACTCACTCCTTGTTGGGACAACAGACTGTCCTTGCTGGCTAACCTAGCTATTTCTCACTCCTAGTTCCTACCAATCTACTGTTTCTCTTATTAGGTCTAAAGGATCCAATCTCCCACCTTTGTTTGGTCTTTACAGTATTCATTCCTTCCTGTCAGATGATCTCAGGCCAAAGAGGAAATGCCTGCACTTTCTTATGTAGGCTCCTGTAGGTGACTTCCCATGCAAGGAAACCTTAGGATTGGTGCCACTGGCTGGCTGCACTGAATATTGCCTCTAACTATTTACTTATGAAATTAATCTTTTTTTTCACCTCCCAACATATAACTATAGGGGCATATTGTACACATCCCTCTCTCCAAATCAAAAAAGCTACAATTTTCAGAGCAGAGAGTACTAACTGCTAGACCGCACCTCTTTTAAATGAAGGTAAGGCTAATCAATCCAAACACCTGAGCCATTTTCACTGGCGTATGCAATGCCTCATAGAGTATTCTGGGATGGATATATCTTCTTTAATTGATTTTTCCAGTAACCATACCACACAATTTATTGGAAATCACTCATTTACGACCACATTTCTTCTTTTAAAAGTATTGATTTGCATCTGGCACTTGCCCTTTTTGTTGCTAATATTCCAAAGTTTTTCACCTTCACAAGTTCTCTTAAAAGTAAATTCTGCTAATTATGCTAATGTTTCATTTGTCTCTGTGAAATGCTTTGAACGATATTCACAACTTCTCAAACATGCGCTAATTAGGCTTTGTGCAACCATTACTGTACTTCTCAATGTGCCTTATTTATGTTGCCTTTTTTGTTAAATTCACTCATTAATATTTCCCACGTTAACAATTAAGGTTAAAAATTGTATGAGATTTTAATAGGTGTTTGTGAATTAATTTCCAAGAAGACATACTGTACATAAGCATCTATCAATAGTGGCATGCTACAATGCATAACTAATAACTTTAATATATGAAAATGAATTGCTATTTACTCATAAAATCAATCAAAAGTATAAAATCTAAACTACTAGATTACTAAACAATGCATAGAATTCAAGTAAGGTCAATATAGCTGAATACTGCTAATACTTTTGCTAGTCCCTTTGCTATTCTTCCATCATGGCTAGACAATTGTTACCTGACTGCTAAGGTAGCTGAGACATAGCAACTGAATAACACTTCAGGGGTAGATTCATCAAAAAGTAAAATTAGAGCTCACCACAGAAAAAAAAATATTCACTTTCTATTCATTCCCTTGGGAAGTCAGTGAATTATTATGTGGTGAACTCTAATCATACATTTTGATAAAGCCACTGGAACTTATTACTATAAATCAGGGGTCCCCAACCTTTTTTACCTGTGAGCCACATTCAAATGTAAAAAGAGTTGGGAAGCAACACAAGCATGAAAAAGTCCCTTGGGGTGCCAAATAAGGGCTGTCATTGGCTATTTGGTAGCCCCTATGTGGACTGGTAGCCTACAAGAGGCTCTACTTGGCACTATACTTACTGTATGCAATTAAAACTTGCTTTCAAGTCTGGAATTCAAAAATAAGCAGCTGCTTTGAGGACCCTGAGAGCAACATCCAAGGGGTTGGAGAGCAACATGTTGCTCACGAGCTACTGGTTCTGCTATACATGAATGCATATCATTTGACATTTTAGAGAGGCTGTCTCTCTCTAAATTGTCATTATTCTCTAGCCATATCCAAGGCTATAGTAAGTAGCCAATTACAACATTAGAATATTAACAAATCAAATGTTACCAAAAGCTGAAGTCTCTCTCTCTCTCTAGCAAAGTACATGAATCCAACCTGTTAATGATACTGTGCTTTCAGGGTCAGAATGGGCCCAGTCCAGCTCCCCTGATTAGTGCGGCACTGTTCGCGCATGCACACGGGGAGCATGGTTTGAAAGTCGAGAGGGGCCCCTGGTATACCTCCAATGCTCCAGTCCGACCCTGTGTGCCTTAGAAAAAATTACAACAAAGATTACATTGGAAGCTATTGTTAAGTAATTTCCTATTTTCTGTTTACAATTTTATATGAAATGTTCTCGTTCCAAAATGTTCAAACAATTTCTTATTCTCCAGCACGCAGCTAAACAGTTTTTGCTGAGTTTATTTTGCATAACAATGACTAGATTAACAATGTCAAGCAGCACACAAGGTCTTTTGCTCTTTTCAAAATGTTTTATGTATTAGGCATGTTTTAAAGTGAATAGAAATATAAAGCCACTTTCCAATCCATTTTGTATACAATAGTTTTTCAGATTGTTTAAAAGGCTTTTTTTTCTGATGCAGCTGAGGCTTCTTGAACATCTTTCTATTCTAGTTAATATTGCAACTTTTATCTAAAAATAAGAAAAATTAATTTAAAAAAAATCCATGAAAATATAAAATGCAATATGATGTATGTGACTATATTACCCCTCCCCCATATATTTATGACCATTCTTGCAAAAACAAAAAATGAAAGCAACTTTCTGCAAAATTACACCATCTGGTGGGTGTATTTAGATGGGGTTATTTATTATTAATTATTATTATTTATTAATTATTTTGCACCTTTCATTAACTGGGTGTGCTGTGGCTCTAGTGTGTGTTATTGGATCATAGCTTCCTAATTTGTGGTCCTGTTCCTAGCTACTATTCTTTGCCTTATGTTTTAATACTAGTTTTGAAGTGAGATCTGGTCTAGTCTGACTATTGTCACAACCCTAGACATTAGCTTATATCTGTCATCTGGTGCTCACCCTTGTCCTGGCTGACCATGTTAATAGTAAACTCTTCCTAACGCTTGTCTTGGCCTATAGGGTCTGATATTACTGCATATTTATTATCCCCTCACATATTCTTTTCACAATTATATTCACTCAGAGTCCATAAACTGCAACATGCTCCGACAGTTCACTGTAACTATTATTATGATAATATGATAATTATTATAAGTTGTCTGTTTGGAAACAGTGAGACCCAGTTCTCCGAAGCTTTATTTACATGTTGTGCACTAGCACAACAGAATAAGTCTTGTCCATACTGAGCCATGTTTCTCTTCCTAGCTAATTGTTTTTTTCCTTTACAGGTTACCAATTTTTTATGCAGGAAGCGAGATAAGAAACAAACAAGATTAAATAAGATGAAAATATAGGTGACCTGGGGAGCTTGGCTAGCCTGTGGGACAGATGGCAGTATAGTTTGTGAGCTCTTCCCCTCAATCCACTAAAATCCACCTTATGATGATCTACAAGAAACTAAAAGAAATAAAAACAACTTAATAAACAGACATGCTGGAACAAAAGCAAGGTAAACTGTTGGCAACAAAAGGCATAATTAATGATGGGCAAATTTATTCGCCAGACGCAAATTCGCGGCGTCAGGTTTTTTGGACACTGGCGCATTTTTGCCGGCAAATGTGAGCTGGCATCCAAAAACTGACGTCGGCATCCAAAAATGTTTCGCCATTTTGCCAATTTCACAGGAAATTCACAAATTTTTTTGCGAATCAAAACGGGACAAGTTCACCCATCACTATTAACAATTATACACCAAAATTTGGAATAGAGGAGGCTAACTGGCACATTAATAATACTAAAGACAGGAGCACAAAAAACAATAACAGGGGTGTACCAGAAACAGCAACCAGAGAGGAAATACACTCAGTCCTCTTGCAGGTATTTAAAGGGATACTGTCATGGAAAAAAAAAATCAAAATGAATCAGTTAATAGTGCTGCTCCAGCATGATTCTGCACTGAAATCCATTTCTCAAAAGAGCAAACAGATTTTTTTATATTCAATTTTGAAATCTGACATGGGGCTAGACATTTTGTCAATTTCCCAGCTGCCCCAGGTCATGTGACTTGTGCCTGCACTTTAGGAGAGAAATGCTTTCTGGCAGGCTGCTGTTTTTCCTTCTCAATGTAACTGAATGTGTCTCAGTGGGACATGGGTTTTTACTATTGAGTGCTGTTCTTAGATCTACCAAGCAGCTGTTATCTTGTGTTAGGGAGCTGCTATCTGGTTACCTTCCCATTGTTCTGTTGTTTGGCTGCTGGGGGGGGGAAAGGGAGGGGGGTGATATCACTCCAACTTGCAGTACAGTAGTAAAGAATGATTGAAGTTTATCAGAGCACAAGTCACATGACTTGGGGCAGCTGGGAAATTGACAATATGTCTAGCCCCATGTCAGATTTCAAAATTGAATATAAAAAAATCTGTTTGCTCTTTTGAGAAATGGATTTCAGTGCAGAATTCTGGAGCAGCACTATTAACTGATTCATTTTGAAAAAATCCCATGACAGTATCCCTTTAATATTGTACTGGGCAGAGAGGCACATGGAAAGAGATAATCACTCAGTGAAGAACCCCAAGAACACTATGTGATACTACTAATGAAACTACTCTGTTATTGGTCCTTTTCCCACCTAAAAAAAGAAGCTGCTTTTTAAGATATTTTCCTAACTACAGTATAGCAAGTTCTCTTAGTGGGGGTAAGACCTCCTACATACAAGAGAAGTGGTAGAATAAGTATAATGTGTAATTCATTTAATAAACGTTTACAAAAGTTGATGCTAAATTGATTTGTTCTCTTTTGTCTCCCTACCTTTTCCTAAAAGGGAGCATAACAATTGCTTTTCTGTTACTATAAATTTAAAGGTCCCCCAATGCAGAGAATTATTAAGACATGCATTATACATTCAAAAATGGTAAACTTTAATGTAAATAGTATGATATCTTATATAGAGGATATCTTATGAAATAACACCCCAAGCCTTCACATGACACAATGCAACCTATGTGATACCCTCCTTCCTTACTTGTGGTATATGCAAATGTATGTACAAATTCTGTATACAGTAGTGCACCCCTCCCGCTATAATTACTTGAAAAATAAAAGAAAATTAAAAAAATAAAGATGACCCCTGTCAACCCCAAACTCTTGAAATAAAAAGAGTACAGTATGTACTAAATTACTTGAACTGAAGTATCATTGTAAAAGAAAAGCATGCTTTCAAGTAGGGGAGAGATTTATTGTATCTTTATCTCCCCCAATAGACAGAAATTAAAATAATGCTTCTTCAATGCCATCTGGTATTCCAGCTGCTTAGTGTGTGCCGATACCCTATTGTGGTTTAAAAAGGGAGATACTCCTTTAGTTCTAATTTCTAGTAGAATAATCTGATTATCCTCTGAAGCAGAATTTTTTTATCATTATGAGGCTTTATATGTGTATGTTTTATTGCTAAATTGACTTGTTGGACTTTTAAAGGGTGCCTCAACTGATGGAGTCATTAAACCAGTGGTTGAAGTAAATTTAGGGACAACAACTTGACCCGATGATCTTTGTGTGGGCAATATATTCTGACGGTGTTTTTAGAATGAAGAGCTGTGTCCATATAAAACATTAAATAAACCCAATAACCTGGTTTCGCTTCTAATAATGATGAATTAAATCTTAGTTTGGATCAAGTACAAGGTACTCTTTTATTATTACAGAGAAAAAGGAAATCATTTTTAAATATTTGGATTATTTGGTTATAATGGACTCTATGGGAGATGACTTTTCCGTAATTGGGAGCTTTCTGGAAAATAGGTTTCAGGATAACAGATCTCATACCTGTATATCCCAATATAATTAAAAAAAATTAAATAAAATCATACTGAAATGGAGAGTGCAATATTGTTATAATGAAAAGCTCCAGTTTTACTCTGCGTGAAAACATTATTGCTTTAGTGGCTTGTCATTTCAGAATTTATCTCAGTAAATTTTATCCTACTAAATTATTCATTCCCACATAGTAGGGAATTCATGCCTTATAAGGTCAGTTCTTTTCAATACTTCACAAGCAGCCCTTCCATGGACTGCTTAGGCCATGAATATTCAGGCACACGCTACCAGCCACTACAGTTCTTAGGGGCTAACAGCATCTATTAGTATTTCCAACTCCAGCAAATAATACTTGTCATGTATATGGATATCAACCATGTCCTTCATTGTATTTAAATGAGTCATTGAAAGAGTTTGCTATAAAAATAATACTACAAAAATTCACAATACAGCTTTTTCCCACAAATGAATTTACATTTGGTTGCTCTGTCACACTGTAGTCAAGCAACTATATATGCGGGAAGGAGAATTTTGAAATCAGTTCAGATAGTGGGTCACTTGTGGCTAGTTAAGTGCTAATATTATTCATTATGGGTGCTGTGAGGGCAGATAAATATTCATGTGTAAGAGACTTCATTTGGAACGGTGAAAACAAGATTCTTTTTTATTAAATGTAGGTATTTAAACCCCAAAGAGTTTTTTATGCATTAATCTTTGTGTGTCTTGACACATACATTTTTCAATCAGTCACCAATCACAGAGGAATGTAGTATTTTTCAAAGCTCCAATCCTTTTGATTTATTCTTAGGAAGCTGATCACGTTTCATCAAAAGAACATCATATTCTATATGGCATATGAGTTATTTCATTCTCTACCTTTGGCTGCTCCTTCAGTTTAGGAGTCGCAGAAGGCAAAGAAAACAGTAAAGCCGCTAGGAATGTTAAATTGAAATAACCCAGCACTTTAATATTTATACATTTTCCCATTGAATTTTAATGGGGCATAGACGAACAAATAATTTCTTCAGTAACTGGTTACTCCTTATGCTTGTATTAATAAGAAGATCTATATTTCTGTTTAGTAATGACAGTCACATCCTATTCATTTCATCTTCTAAGTTTTACACATTAATGCCTTCAACAAATGTTGACAGTGTATAATTCAGAGCAGCATTTGCTAATTGATATTTTATTAATTTATAGACAAGTTAATCATGAGCATTCATTTACTTTGATGAGTAATTACTACTTTTTAGCTGGGAGTCTAAGCAACCTTTGATCCATACACAGATAGATTTAAGATGCTGCCTTGGGTCCTTAAGATTCAGATTCATGCATGGGCTTTCCCAATATCTGGCCAAAAATCGTAGGGCATGTTTAATTTTCCCCTCTGATGGAGGACTGCTTTGGCTACTTGATGCGGTCCTCCTCCATTCAGCACCTGTTCCCAACACCGTAATCCAATCGTTGGACAATCAGATTAGCCCAATATCGCCCTGCTTTTGGTGGGCATTTCAGGGAAAGATCTGATTGCTTAGTGCTTGGCTGCACCTTTGCTGTGTCCCCTTGGGGTGGGGGTCTACAAACATGTTGGGGCTCATGTATGTGTAAATCATGCTACAACAAATGTGAATGGTTGCAAATAGGCAAATTAAACAATCTCATATAGGGTTGCCATCCACCCAGCATTTCACCAGTATTTCTCTGACCCCATACTTTATAACAAGCAGCTTTCCACCCAGGCTCAGATTCACCCATTTCCCTTCTCCATCTGCCATTACCCACTACTGTGATGTCATTGTCCACCCTGTGATGTCACCTCTTGCCTCCTTTCAGCGCAGGACAGAAAAATGTGGCAACCCTATACACACATAGGCAACATTTATTTTTTCTGAATAGTGGTGAATATTCATAGGGTGGGGTGCAAGGTATTTCAATAATCTTCTAAATGGATTCTAGTATGAATGTGCAAATTATAATGCCCAACTGCCAAACAGCAGAAAAGTGTTGTTTGCAGCAGGGAAAAATGATAAATTGGAGAAATATGTAGATAAAAATACAGCATTACTGTAACATAAGTGCATTGATTATGTATCGCAGATTAATTTAAAATAGTCCCCTCTTAGACCTTTTAGGAACATTGAACAAAAGGTATGAGGTGGGATTTTCAAAACTAAAATAAAAGCAAGATTTCGAATACAATGAATTATTTATAGGTGTGCACGTCGAGAGATTTTTCTGAGATATATTATTAACAGTGCTATGTGATCATTTTTTATTGGTTTTTAGTAGCATTTGAAAGGTATCACAAGGGACAGAGAGAGCAGTCACACAAGATAAACAAGTCTGTCAATGCTTTATCTTCCAAACCGGCATGTTGGGATTATCTGGGAACCTCATCATTCATGCAGAAAATTACCAAGAACTACATAAAAAATGTGTATAGTCATTTTCATTTTTGAAAGATTCAAGGCTATACATAATTAAATAGGTAGGACATTTGTTATTTATGAGCTGAAATGACAGTTTTAATTTAGACCCTTATTTAGCAATAGCTTATGTATATCGAATATGAAATAATAGCAACAGGTTTAATATGCTAGCTGTGAAAACTGTTGCTATCACAAAGAAGAAGCTTATTAATATGCAGTGGGGTCACTGACAGGTGTATGGTAAGCCACAAATAGTGTAATTGTTACATTCTTTATATACAAAAGAGAATGCTAGTGTGTCTGCCATTAACTGAAATGACAGTTAGAGATGCCAATGTTTTGATACAAGTTCAGGTACTTTGCATATTTTGTGTTTCATACTAGCTATGGGAATAGTCATCTTCTTAAACATACCAGCAAGTTATAGCAAGGATGACCTGATGATCTAACACAAGGGTTGACACCTGTCCAGTTTTGACCTGGACAGCCCATTTTTCGGAAGGGCTGTCCAGGTCAAAACTACCTGCCTAATTTTCCAAATTAGGAAATCCAGACAGGACTATCATTGACTAACGCAATGAATGGCCACTTGCTCAATGCTATGCCAAAGACACACCCTGATGTCATGATCCTGTCTCCAACATGAACGTTCCCGCCCTGTGATGTCACTGTTTAGCCCCCCACGAGGAGTTTTAAAAGCTAAAAGGTGTCAAATCTATTTAATGGCTTGACTGGCATAACACAATGCTAGATCTTTTCCAAAGCCTGATACTGGGCCACATGAAGTGGGGGACATTTAATGAATGAATGAAAAAAAAAATGTCATGGTATAGCTCCAGGTCTCAGCCTATAGGATGGTTTCAGCAACTCAGAATTGAATTGATACATATCTAAATAAGAACTTTTAAATAAATCTTAAAATAAATAATGCATTGTGCTATAAAAGCATAATAATATAATCTAAAGTTCTCCACATAAAATGGCAACAATGCTAACAAATTGCCTGTTTATCTTCAAAAGGGAATGGTAGTGAGTACATATTTAAAATCCTTCAGAGCAGGGCCCTGAACCATAAAAAAGCTTTTTGAAATTAAGAAGCGGAAACACGAAGCAGACAAAACTGATGTACTTGGCAAACACTGCTACAACCATTTTCCATTTAAAATAATGGTGTGCCTGTATACACTACATGCACCATTAAAGCCAGCTGCATCTGTATTTACTTTGTTTGTCATTGTTTCTTTACAATGTATGAGACATTTAGCCCGGGTCAATAGTCCTGTACGCCAGCATTATATTGTTTTTTAGATCTTTCAAATTATTCTTCATTGTATTAAATATCAGGACAAATATGTCAAACAAGGAAAAAACATGCAAATGGCATCAAAGTAGAGTGCAAAGTGCTGCACTGTAAGAAACCTACGCTGGTGGTCTAGTGGGCAGCGGGGTCCATGCCGCATCCTTGGCGTGGACGCCCGCTGCACCGCTCCTGTCCTCCCCTTGCTGCCACCATCTTGGATTCCTAGGGCGCGTGCGGCGTGCCTGCGCGTCTCTTAAAGGCGCAGGCGCGATTGCGCCAGCGCGCAATGGTGCGAATATGCGCACATTTTGGCGCGAATTGGGACCCTATTTAAGGCCCATTCAGACCTGTAGCCAGTGCCCGTTATAGGATTATATCCTGTGGTTTCCTGAGCCTAGTGCTACCTGTTCCTGAATTTGCTATCCTGACTGTTCTTCCCGTGTTTGACCCAGCCTGTTCCTGACTATTCTGACCTCTGTATCCTGATCCTGCCTGTTTATGGACTACAGAGCCTGCATGATCCTGTTTGTCTGATTACCCGGTTTTACCCTTTGCCTGCCTAACAACAACTCCTTCTGCCTGATCCAGTCTGTCTGATTACCTGGTTTTGACCCCTTGCCTGCCTGACAATTCTGTTATCTGCCTGTCCTGATCCGGTCTGTCCTGTTTCCGTTTCCACCAGACGCCTTGTCCTTGACCTTCTGCCCAAAGACTCTTGCTATCCGGTTGTGCCCCTTTGCCAGCCAGAACAACTCGCCTTGTACCCCTCTTTAAGTCCAGATGGCACCCAATTAAGCTGAGGGCTCCTCCCGAAGCCCAAAGGCGGTCACACTACTGGTGAAGCCAAGCCAAGACCAGGGTCCTTGGCATTTGTTCTGGTATTGGGTGCCGGCCGTGGCATGCACCTTCTTCTGTCTAAAGCGCTACCTACTAAAAGGTAGGCTAATGGAGGGAATTGTTAGTACTAATATGGATTTGTACCATAAAGTGGCATGGAAACAACTTTGTATTTGGAGTTTGGCTTCATGTGGTAATGTGTCTATGTAACTCTCCAAATTTGAGAATATGTTTCACTTTTATACAACAGCATTATTTTAATAGCAGTGTGCCATCAAACTGATCTAGGATGCACATAAAACCTTTATATTTTTGTCCTTTGAAGATTTTTCTTCTGACTATTCAGTGTGTGTCTGATGTGGCCACACTCTGCCCTTTCTTATAAGAGCAACTGATGATTCAATGATGTCTGAAATATATGCTGACCCCTCCGGTAGAGATGATTATGTCAAACAATGTTATTTCGAAAGTCTCAAGCTAAAATAATTGATACTGTACATGTCATTCTAGGCTCTAGGCTCTAGTTCAGAAATGCCATATATATTTAATACATGGCATTAAAACAATGTGATACTTTCACCTTAATATGTAATCAACCAATTTCACTTAAGGGCAGAAAAATATTCATAATATCAAACTTCATGACATTGCACGAACAAATTTTACTTTGCACACTTTATTTTTGCGAACCCATGAAACAGCCACTTTCACCAGAGTAAGAAAGTGTTATATGTGTAATTAAAATTTGCAATGCAATAACTGTTTAAAGAAGTTTACATTGTCAAAAGGAAGTGTTTCTTATTTGTGCAATTTCTTTGTTTTTGTAACTTTTATTACATTTCCCACTTAGAGACATAGAAATTATACCGACACCAGAAATTAAGCCTTTTTTTTCACCATAACATTGCCTTACGTGTTTTTTATAATTTTGCCATAAAAGTGTTTTCCCAATGCTTTTACACTACCGATTTGATCCCCCATGCTCCTCTACGGGGGGTCTGCCATACTTGTGCAGCAGCAGTCCGTTTGCATTAGAAACTATAACTGACAGGTTGAGAAGGGAAAGGCAGGTTGGCAAAACAGTCAGATTTAGGAACATCAAGTCCCAAATGTAGAATGTTGAAACATACTGGGACATAGGCAGAGATTTTGTCTGCAATCACCCTTTATTGGTGCTGAATCACAACATGTTTCTGGAATATATATATCGGGAAACATGTTGTGATTCAGCACCAATAAAGGGTTATTGCAGACAAAACACTGCCTATGTCCCAGTCTGTTTCAACTTTCTTTTTTGGGAATCTTACTACACGTTGGGTGGCGTGTATATGAAACAGCAGGTAAAGGAATCATTTCACTCTGTAAACAAGTTTTCTTTAGGAACATCAAGTATCAATTATTTACAAAAGAATCAACATGACCTATTGGTAACATTTAATGCATATTGATTTTTTGAAAAATAGTTTTCATAGTGTCAGTATCAATAGTTGTCAGTGTTACTTTAATATACGTAGACCATCCTGTAGGCAGAACATTAGAACATTTACAACACTCATCTCATTTGAGTGGTTTTTTAAACCATGACTAAACTCATTCTCTAAAACCATGAATGTTACAGAATTTATATAAACTTTTTGTTTTGTGGAAAAATAGAAATTTGATTATTAGTAATTGGGCCCCATAGTTAACAGAGGTATCTGTCATTTTCATTACAGTTTCATTATATCCAAAATTATTCATATGTTCAGCATGTTTCTGCTGGGATTTAGCTTTTTTTTTGAAAGCAGCATCTAGGAGGAATAAACGAATAACTTGGATTTTTTGTCCCGCATCTATCAATGACCTGCATCCATCAAAAAGATATTAAACTACAGCCTCCATATATTACCCTACTGGGGGTTGCCATTTAGCAACAACAGAAGGGCATTCCTGAGCTATACAATTGGGTGCTTTTGTGACATTTATATCATGTAATCATGTTTAATAGCAGTTTTCTCAGTAAACACTTGAAACACAGTGAAAGATTCTAAAGTCTCTTCAAAACCCTTAGCTCCTGTATCATTTATTTCCAGTCTGTGGTGTACTTCTGTATTGCCATTATTAAAGCCAATGTAATACACTTTTCCACCTAAAGTTTTTTATCTTATCAGCAATAATAAAAAATTGACAAAATTGTATCATAATGATAGCACATTATATTACAATTGCTCACACTACAGCACAATACAAACACAATTGCTCTGAATTTCCACTGGCATCATTTTCATCATTCAGCATTTAAACAACATGTGCTTCCTAATCATTTGGTGCAACAGTGCTGCAGTAATTGAGACTGGCTGGACACTGGCACCCTGGAACTCCCCCAGGTTCAGAACTGGTGGTAGCTCTAAGGTTCCCCTGCATCAATCGGCACATCTCAGAACAGGAGACAGGAAGGACTTCAGAAGCACCAACGTTTAATTACATTTTGATGTGAGTGCTTTTAATGAATTTATGCAACTGACTGTGGGAAAATGTGCTCAATCACAACTATGGTAGTGCTCATAAAAGCCAAAAAGCCCCAACTATATCCTAATCGAATTAGAGTTGAGCCACATGTAGTTTAGAGAATAACAGATAACTTTCCATGCACTTACAATTAAGCAAGACAATATCCTAAATTGAGTCCTGGTTTTTTTTTTCAACATACAGCAGATGATCCTTAACCTATACCTGCAAAATAGATTGAAAAAGCTAGACATCCTTTGGTGACCCTACACAAGTTTTAATGTTGATGTGAAATACCAGTCCCTTCAGAATAGACACCCAGTAGCTTTAGCCTTTTTCTGGTCCTTGATGCACATTTGTCCTCAAATACACTGATGGGTTTCCTGTTTCTTCCCATGCAATGGAACACATACACATTGTGCTGTGGCCATACCATTTATGGTCAAAACTGGATCATTGCTTTTTTTCCCTTCGTATTTGAAATGTCATGAAAAATGTGTATGGTAAATAAAATAAATACAATTCAGGAAATCTGAAATGTATTGAATGTTTGACCCAGGATTATATTCTTGCTCTTGAACAAAACAATTGGAATTGATTTATTAAACTACATAATATTCCTGTTAAATTATTTTCTGTCTAGTTGTATTTCTCTCTCTTTTTTTTTTTTTGATGCTCTTTTATGAGCAGTCCATGCTGCCATCTAGGGGCGAATTGTTTTTATTCAGTTTTAAAACCAAGACTGGGGAGATGCTGTCATTGACTCACTAGGGAATAAAATATAAAATAGTTTAATCAGACCTACAAACTAACAAAGACATAACAAATACCTACATATTTATTTCTATTAAACAAGGTTTGCTACATAAAACAAGGGTTTAATACAGTTCTCACGGATATCACAATCATACCATAATCAGAATGAAAATATGAATACAAGTATGGGTTCCGTTATCTGAAAACCTGTTATCCAGAAACTTACGAATTATGAGAAGGCCATCACCCATAGACTCTATTTTAATTAAATAAAATCTTTAATTTTCCCTTTTCTCTGTGATAATAAAACAGTACCTTGTACTTAGTCCTGCCTCCAATAATCCTTATTGGAGGCAAAGCAATCCATTTTGATTTAATTAATGTTTAAATATTTTTTTTTAGTAGATGGATGGATTAGAACTATGAATATCCAAATTACAGAAAAATCCATTCTCCAGAAAACCCCGGGTCCCGAGCATTCTGGATACCTGTATACTGAAAGTAAAATAAACATGGGGTTTTGCATTTACAAATGTTCTGTCTGTGATTATATCTCATATATGGGAGATATTTATAATAAGAACAGAGCACAAAGATATTTGTTGAAAAACAATCCCTGTCTGTCATTTATTTATTATTATTATTATTATTATTTATTTTACATTAATATTATTAATGCTTGACTTTCAATGTGTTTCAAAATTAAATACTTTTGTGTGCTTGTTTAGCTTTATAAATAAACAAGAGCATTTCCAGAGACAAAGACATCCATGGCATTACCCAGTCCATTAGACTTGCTGCTATTTAGCCAGTACATGTTTTTAAAAAAAAAAGAATTTAATTGATGTTTTCTAAAATTTCTATTCCTATTTTAATTCTACTGCTATTACAAAAGTTAAAAGCTACACAGGAGTTCTATATCCTAAGTAAAACTTTTATTTACATTATATTGGTTTAGAAGTGATTTACTAGCATCTAGTATGTGCTAAATTACTCCATTTTGGTTGTCAAAGGTAACCAATCTACAATTAGGAATAATTAGTGTACTACAACTCTCATGCTAGAGATTCCAGTAAATTATCCACTCTATGGGTTGAGTGCATGTGCATAATAGACAATTAACCAAGCGACACATCGTGTGAATATGCCCCTGCCACCTCCTCTCCATTTGCATGGGAAACACGTGATTGGTACTGAGGTTTTTCAGATGTCACGTTTTCCATACAAGTGACTCATGTTGGAGAATATTTCCCATGAGGCATATCTTTAAAGGGAAACTACTGTATATCCTGCTGATAAATCGGCTTTGCATTCACTTTATTATTATTATTTTATGTGCATTAACGCTAACTGTCTTAAGAAGATTTTAGATGTAAATGTATGGTTCTTAATAGTCTTTGGCAATAAAGGGGATCTTACATGTGCATGCTCTGCTGGGCAGATCTATAATCCATTAGTTCTTTTTACAGAGCTGTAATGCCAGTTAACACTTGGTGAAAATCCTAATTGGCTGAGGTTGAACAAGCCCTTTTCTGTGCTGGAACACAGTTAAGAGTGTTTCTGAATCATTAAGTTTCCATTAATTTGCATTGCATTCATTCCAAGAATGAATGAATGTAATTCAAGTTCCATTCCATGAATAGGTATGAGATCTAATATCTGGAAAGTTTGAGACCTGTGTTTTCTGGATAATGGGTCTTTCTGTGATGTTGAGAACCATGATTTAGGTATACTAAAAAAACACTAATTTGCTCAAATGCTCTGAAATACATTGGTCAGCCCATAAATGCCTGCATTCAGCAACTCTGTATTCATGGGTGGGAGAAGGAAGGCACCTAGGTCTAAACCCTTCCTACACCCTAACAATCGCCAGCTTTTATGTAGTCTGGGAGACTCTGCTCAGATTGGGAGAAAAAATAATTATTGCTTCCTTGCATATATGTAGGGATGCCGGCGAAATGTCGCTGACGCGCATTATAGTCTATGTTTGTTGTGCGGCAAAAAATTTTTTGACACGCGACTTTTTTTTACGCACAACACCATAAAAGTCTATGGGTGTCATTTCCGTGACTAAACAAGGCGAAAAAGTTCACCCATCCCTACTTATATGCCTTTTCGTGGTGGAAGGAAGGCTGTATGAATAAAAACCAGCCTCTGATTTGTTTTTTTGCCAAAGGACAGAGGGATGGACTCTGCAGGCTGGAGGGTATACGAGTGTTTATGAAAAAATCTGAATGTCAAAAACTTAAATGAAAAAACGAGGGGGAAAAAATTCTAATGATCAAGTTCATGTCCCACAAAAACTTGAATCACTCAAACCGATCAGGTTTATGTCCCATAAACTCAAATCAATCAAGTTTTTGGATAAAAAATTTTCACAATAGCAGGGTACAGACTCACCCAAACTACCCTTCAAAGTGCTCCCGAGGGACTAAAGAGGACCAGGTGTGCCCACAGTCATGCAGGACTCCTCAGCTGCAGCATACAACACATGAGAAAGATGATGGCACACCACCTCTTGAAGTAAAAATAACCGTTTATTCAACTATTTAATAATTAGGTATCTGGAGTGCATAAGACGCCTAGATTGGGATCATAAGCCTATAATTAGGGGTGTTCCCGAAACGCGTTAGGTGTCTTATGCACTCCAGCTACCTAACTTTTTAATGGTTGAATAAACAGTTGTTTTTACTTCAAGAGGAGGTGCACCATCCTCTTTCTCATGTGTTTTTGGATAAAACTCTCAAATCAACCAAAAAACTTGCGCTTTGCCTAGAACAACTCCCATTGACTTCTACATGACCTCCCCAGCTTGGCGAATTTTTACATTCGAATTTTCAAGTTTTTTTTTTTGCTTAATCAATACTAGACATTGAAGTTTTTGAAAATATATAACTCAAATATGTGAGTTTGGGTGCAAAAAATCTGGATTGTTGAAAAAATGTAATTAATTTTTTTATAAAGCTGCCCCTATATCTAGAAATATATCTTGTCCTTAATGACTAAGATTTCTGGCTAAAGGAATGGTATCATCCTGAAATGCTTGTCACATTCTGTGGATACAAAAAAATGCGTTTAGCATAGTGATGAGCAGGAAAATTTCAAAACCACAGAAAAATTTGCAGAACCACGAAAAGTCAATAGGACTTTTTTTGCTGCACAGGTATTTTTTTACAATGCATTAAACTCAATGGGTTTTATTTGTGTGTGCATTTTTCTTGTTGCAAAAATGTCCACAACAACATTTGCCAGTGGCAAAACAAGGAATGTCTTTGTGATTCCATGCCTGGCAAAATAATTTGCTCATCCCTAGTTAAGCACCATTCACAACGGTATGTGTGTATGTGTATTGTATGTGTATTATTTCTTGGATATATGGTGCTATCCTGCAAGGATCTAGGGAGTTCATTGCACCACTATCACATTTGCCCTGACTAGACATGGGAACAATTATCTCCAATTGTTATAAGTGGCACAGGTAGTGCTTGCAGCAGCCATGGGGTATATATGCATAAGACACTTTATATTAAGCATTGGCACACTACACACATGTAAAAGCATTTTCTACTTCTGGATTTTATGGAGATTTATGAGTTTTGTAAAGTAGTAGCGAGGTATAACGACTCACAGGTTTATGGTGCTTAGTTATTTATTGCTGTTGATTTATAGATTTTAATATTTACTTTAATTTGATGCGTTGGTATTATAGATTGCACAATCAATAAATAGGGCTATGCCTGATTTATTTATTAATCACTTTGTAATCAACTCTTTTTTTTTTTTGTTAGTTAGGTTGATTAAATATGTTTCCTTGTTTTCACTAAGTTACTTCCAAATGTATATTAACTATGCAAAATACCTGCTTAGTGATTACAGGCTATTATAGTTAATACACTTGGCCTAATTGCTTCTTTATTTACATGGTCAGAAATGCCTTATATACTTTTAGTACCCTTTTATTTTTCAACAAGGGAAGTCACATAGCATTGTTCCTTATTTAAATATAGAGCAATCATTCAATAGTTAGACTTTTTAAGGCCTATGGGCCAATGCCCCCAGCACAGTAAATTGCTGTAAATCAGGCTCAGCCCTCTCACTTTGTGATTAATTTCCACTCAATGTATTTTAGTTTAATTCACACATACTGTATTACATTCCTTACCCCTTTGTCTTTGCTATTAATGCAATATGGGTAATAAGGGTTCAGAGCAGCTTAATCTGGTATTTCAACCTTAGTGCAGTTGACATCAGAAACCTGAGATCATTCAACCAGTACAAACAAAAAGCTCCAAATTAAGCATACAACCCAAAACATTAAATGCTACAGTAGTATCCCTTGGATACTGTGATATTGGTCTGAAATCTGTTTCCTCCTTGATCCCGATTCAACCTTGGTAAAGGCAGTGACCTTGACATTTGGATTAGTGATGGGCGAATTTGCGCCGTTTCGCTTCGCCGAAAAATTCGCGAATTTCGCGCGAAATTCGCGAAACGGCGAAAAATTCGCGAAACGGCGCCGGCGTCTCGTTTTTGACGCCGGCGTCCGTTTTTGACGCCTGCGCCCGTTTTTCCGACGCCGGCGCCCGTTTTTGACGCCGGCGACTTTTTTCGGAAAAAAATGTTTTTGACGCCGGCGAATTTTTACCGCGAATTTTCGCGGGCGTTTCGCGAATTTATTCGCTCGGCGCGAATCGCGCAAATTCGCCGCGAATTCGCGCCTGGCGAATAAATTCGCCCATCACTAATTTGGATCACTGTCAAGTCTTCTTCCTGATGGCAGAAGCAGACCCACCATTCCTGGACTTCCTAATATGAAAGGCGGCAACCCTTATCCTGTCTGCAACTTTGGATACATTATGTGATGTGCTTGTCCTATTCTATGTTTGATCTCTCTTAAACATTACAGTTTGCCATAAAGTATGGTACTTGTTATCCAGAATGCTCGGAACTTGGGTCTTTCTGGATACCTTAAGTCTACTAGAAAATCATGTTAACATCAAATAAACCCAATAGGCTGATTCTGCTTCCAATAAGGATTAATTATTTGTCAGTTTGGCTCAAGTACAAGGTAATATTTTATTATTGCACAGGAAGAAGGAAATTATTTTTAAAAATGGATTTGATTTTTTTGGATAAAATGGAGTCTATTGGAGATGAGCCTGCTGTATTATGTAGAGCAGGAATGGGCAGCCTGTAGCACTTAGGTTGATGCTGAACAAGAATTGTAAGAATCCACCAAAAACTATATTGGGCCAAGCGCAAGTCTAAATTCTAGCTTACATTAAACTGGAAATGAATTAATTTGTTTTCTGTTAACATCACCAAGAAACTGTAATTTTGTGATTTACTTTTCAATAATAAATGTGATTCCAAAGCAGAATATTTTCTTCCCTTTTCATTTGTCTGAATGCATGCTCTGCCTGAGTGAGAAACACAAAATCTCTACCATTCTTTCTTTATCACAAGTGTTATTTTTTATAGGAAGACATAGATATTGATTCATAACTGAAAAACTGCATAGTAAACTTTTCCGCTCACGGCTCATGTGTTGATTCATAACACAAATCTTGAATTGTGAAGCTGGGAAAGATGAGCTGGTACCAGCCATAGTGTAGGTCCATTCATTTTTTAGAGTTTCATAAAGTGCATTCACCAAATCACATACAGTTATTTCCTGTTCAATTTATTGCAATTATGTTGGCATTTTGTCAGTAAACAAGCCTGAAAAAAAGAAATCTATAAAGCTTGTGGATATTACTTAAGAATAAACCCTTAAAAATTGATTGAAAGCAACAGCAAAACAGACTTAGGCATTTTTTTCAAAAGAGACAGAGAAGAGTGATACAAATGTCTAAAATAAATTGATCTCCTGAAAAAGAAATGAGACGCTGACAAAGCCAGATTTCAACAGGTTTCATTATTAGGATTACAGAATTTTGTATTCCATTTAGAACATATCCATTCAGATCTGAAAAAATTACTCTTACAAGGGTCAGCATTTGTCCATAAGCACTCCTGGGTTATTTTTAAAGTGTGATTCAGGTCATTCTTCTGCTGGAAGACCAATATCTATGACCGAGGATACTCACACTGGCTTCAATATCTCCTCATTTCATTAAACCATGAACAGGTTAAACACACCCTGTTCAAGGGGCAGCAAATACCACCAAATCATCAGAGAGGCACCTTGTTTGAAGGCTTATTTTAGTTGTATAAGCAAAGAGATAAGCTCTAATTGTATAGGTCTATTAAAATGACCCTTGATGTACAGTAAGTGCATGAGCACTAACAGGCTCAAAATTGTACTCCCTAGGAAACACTTCATCAGGAATCTTGCTACTCTCTACCTCATGAGCCAGATTAAAAACAGACCCTCACTGTCACATCTCATGAATACAGTGATGATAAACACAAGCATCTCTTTATTCATGAGCTTTACATTGGTCCTTCACCCGTTAAGGCAGTGTCCATGTGTCAGTCCTATCCTAAGTGAAAAAAATAAAGTGTTACCTTTGGGGGGAGACAGACCATACCTGCTTTTCTCTTTATTTAGCATGATCTCTTCCAAAGACACCATTAGGCAGGGGTTGGGAGAGCGAGCATTTAAGGGGAGAGCCATCTCCCCAAAAAATATAAAATTTTTAAACAAACAAGCTGAAATGCCGCTCCTGACCTTTCCTATTGGGTGCACGTGGGCAAGGCTTCATTTACATACTAAACAAGGTAGCCCCAGCATTTCAGCTTGTTTGTTTAAAAATTATATATATAATTTAGAATAATTTGTCCATTTTCTGTCAACAAGACATTGTGATGTGCACAATAAATCAGGTATTAATTGTTCAAAGAAAATGCTGTTGACTAGTGATGGGCGATTTATTTATTCAACAGGCATGGATTTGGGCGAATTTCCGTGAAGACGAATGTCTTCACAAAACTGTTGCGAAACTTCGCAGGCAAAAAATTTGCAGCGACAAAAAAAATATTGTCGTGCATCTAGTAAAAATTGTTGGGTGTCAAAATGATTCAGACACCCATTGACTTTAATGCATTTGGACAAAATAGTCGCGCGTATAAAAATTGTCAAAATTATTTCGACGATCATTGACTTCAATGCGTGTCGCAAAATTTAACGAAATCACCATTCACCCATCACTACTGTTGACTATAGAAAATAGGTATTCAGCCAGTGATTTCTCATTGCATATGTTCATATCATGGTAAAGGACAAATGAAAGATCATATATAAATATATATTTATAAATGTCAAAAAAGGTCCGCACACATAGGACTTGGATAAAGAAGAAAAAGTGTAGTTTATTCAACGTTTCGGCCCAGTCACTTGAGCCGTCCTCAGGAAGTGAAGGTGCACCAATATACATACAAGTATTTATACACAATAGGAGTTACAAAAGGCGCCAAATACACAAATAAAACAGGTATGGGAGCGTGTGAGTGGTAAGCTCGTGAAGATGACGTCATCACAGTGGTCAGATGCGCCAGGTAAGTGCAGAGCGTCCAATCATTAGGGGATAAGGCCCACATAACCAAATAAGTCCAAGTGCAAAGGTAATATGTGAATAGGAACATAGAACATAATTAAAAGTGAAAAAAAGGTTAAAAATAAAGGTTAAAAACACATATCTACACGGGGAACAAATCCGCATAGAGAATGGACCAGAACTGCAGTTTGTGTGAAACATGAGCAGCCAACGAGGATATCGCCGCCAATAACAGGTACGGAAATAGGCGTATGGGGTATGGCAGCTCCTGCATTTTACTAACCAGATAAAACCGTTGCCCATCACGGCCGACTTAAGTAGCGAGGTCCCCTAGAGTATTTCCGGCTACGGGTTGGTATTGCCGGCTTGTATTGCCGTTCCGTCGTGTGCGTACTAATCCTGCCATCACACACTCACCTCGCGAGTAGAGGTATGTCCTCGGGGAATCTCATAAGCCGTACGAGCGGATATGGTGGCGGTACCAGTGTATCAGGACAGCGGGCCGATTTAACGGCTTGCTTACCCGAACTGCACATCAAGGGAACCGCTTAGCACCAAGAGATAGAGACCCCCAGACATGTGATATACTGGTGTCAGGCGAAGGGTTATATCAAGTATATTGAGAGGACCTGTATCCATCTTGCTACTGGGGCGGCATAATCATCATGTAATACATTGATTCATTGCAGGAGCTGCCAGACGACTACCGAAACCCTGTGTGGGGCCGTCCTAATGCACTCAGCTCAGTTTTGTCTCACTGCAGGCTGGTGTCCTGGGAAGAAACAGAAAGAAAAAAATGTATCAATGTTTATTGTTAACTTGTTCATACTACCAAAAGTTTGTATTCAGTGAATAAAGCAAATCAGAACTTATGGTATAAGTATAAGAAAGACATTATTAGTACACTGGGTCTAGGGAAAAACGATACTACACAACGAAAATACAGATAAAAGGAAGAAAATTTATAAAGAGAAAAGAAAAAACATTCAAAAAAAATTCAATTGCCCCCAAAGGGCTTAACGAGACCTTACCGATGTCTCCCTTTTTTTGAAATTTTTTTTGAATGTTTTTTCTTTTCTCTTTATAAATTTTCTTCCTTTTATCTGTATTTTCGTTGTGTAGTATTGGTGTCAGTCCGTATCGTTTTTCCCTAGACCCAGTGTACTAATAATGTCTTTCTTATACTGTGGGATCTTCCCTCCCATTATGTAACATAAGCTGACTAGGGTGTTATGTGTTGGCCACAGTTTGGATACAAATATGTCCATAAGTTCTGATTTGCTTTATTCACTGAATACAAACTTTTGGTAGTATGAACAAGTTAACAATAAACATTGATACATTTTTTTCTTTCTGTTTCTTCCCAGGACACCAGCCTGCAGTGAGACAAAACTGAGCTGAGTGCATTAGGACGGCCCCACACAGGGTTTCGGTAGTCGTCTGGCAGCTCCTGCAATGAATCAATGTATTACATGATGATTATGCCGCCCCAGTAGCAAGATGGATACAGGTCCTCTCAATATACTTGATATAACCCTTCGCCTGACACCAGTATATCACATGTCTGGGGGTCTCTATCTCTTGGTGCTAAGCGGTTCCCTTGATGTGCAGTTCGGGTAAGCAAGCCGTTAAATCGGCCCGCTGTCCTGATACACTGGTACCGCCACCATATCCGCTCGTACGGCTTATGAGATTCCCCGAGGACATACCTCTACTCGCGAGGTGAGTGTGTGATGGCAGGATTAGTACGCACACGACGGACCGGCAATACAAGCCGGCAATACCAACCCGTAGCCGGAAATACTCTAGGGGACCTCGCTACTTAAGTCGGCCGTGATGGGCAACGGTTTTATCTGGTTAGTAAAATGCAGGAGCTGCCATACCCCATACGCCTATTTCCGTACCTGTTATTGGCGGCGATATCCTCGTTGGCTGCTCATGTTTCACACAAACTGCAGTTCTGGTCCATTCTCTATGCGGATTTGTTCCCCGTGTAGATATGTGTTTTTAACCTTTATTTTTAACCTTTTTTTCACTTTTAATTATGTTCTATGTTCCTATTCACATATTACCTTTGCACTTGGACTTATTTGGTTATGTGGGCCTTATCCCCTAATGATTGGACGCTCTGCACTTACCTGGCGCATCTGACCACTGTGATGACGTCATCTTCACGAGCTTACCACTCACACGCTCCCATACCTGTTTTATTTGTGTATTTGGCGCCTTTTGTAACTCCTATTGTGTATAAATACTTGTATGTATATTGGTGCACCTTCACTTCCTGAGGACGGCTCAAGTGACTGGGCCGAAACGTTGAATAAACTACACTTTTTCTTCTTTATCCAAGTCCTATGTGTGCGGACCTTTTTTGACATTTATATATGATTGTTTTTTGTTCCAGCACTGAGGCATCCATTTTGTGCTCTGGGTGCACCGACCCCATGTTGTTTAAATATATATTTATATATATATATAAACAAGTCCAAGGGTTGCCAGCACTCTCGATAAAGTTACTTAAATTTGCCTGGGTGCAGTGCCAATAAATTATCCATAACTACTACAAGAAGGTCCGCACTCTCAGGACTTATAAAAATCATAATATTTATTATAAATGACTAACGTTTCGCTAGGTCCATATTTTTTCTCAATAAATATTATGATTTTTATGATTTTTATATTATGAAGTCCTGAGAAACTTCTTTTCCTCAGAAAAGCAAGTGTCCTCAGAGCTTACCACTCTTATGCTAAAGTGTCAGTTCCTCAGCTAGTTTTACAGATGCATGACCAGAGCGAAGTCAAAACTTCAGAATTTCGACTTAACACCAGCAGACCAACAGCACACATCATAAGTAGTACCCTAGTGTTAAAAAGTGTTGTGCTTCTTTTATAATATGTTTTAAGGGAGCACAGTTAATGCAAACAAATGTTGAATTGTTGTGTAGTCCTGATACAGAAACATGACAGAGTAAAGCTTGTAAGGCAATGACAGGAGCATTCCCATTTTTGTTTTAAATAGAATGCAGGCAATCACAATATTTCAGATGGGTAAGGTACAGTACGACATTCAGTTGAGGAAGAGAGATGGCAACCACAGGAAAGCCCAGCATTCATATCTGGAGAAGAGGCAGTTTTGGTCTGCCTGCATCTTTGTTCAGTTTTGCAACAAGGCCATGCTATGGAAAAGCAATGGACTAGTTATACATCACTAGTTAAGATTCAGAATTCATAGCTCCTTATAATGTCCCTGTAGTGGAACAGTGCTGTTTACTTTCCCTACAAAATAAATGTTTTTCATATTTTGAAAATTGCTATTATTTATTTAGAGTCAAATAATATGCAGTAGAGAGCAACAGAGGAATTATTAAAAATAAAGTAATATCTCCCTTGTATTATACTTCATGCACACACACATAATGGAAAATCTAATCTAGACAATGAACTATATATTCTGACGAGCGATTTATAGGACTCTGTGGAAAAGGAAGAGTGACACATGAAAATAAAAGGAAATAAAAAAACGGACCTTTGGGATACAGTAAAAAAATGATCTATAGTTCTCTGTCCTGTTGCAATGGTGAAGGCTAAAAGTTAGGTCTAGCCAAGAGGTAACGGTATCCCCTGATTTACTGATATTAACTACTTGTGTGATGGGAATAAACATAGAGTAAACCCACTCTATCTTTCTCATTTTCTGGTTTTATTAATGTATGATGTTATGCTGTGGTTGTCAGACAGTGATATTTAATATCTACTAAAGCAGATTTAACTGTTAGTCATTGACATAAAACACTTTATTATTCAAAGTATTATTTTGACTGTGACAGAAAACCACAAGGAGATTTATTAAATTCAGTCACATTACAACTTCCTGGATGTTCCTTCCAAAAAGTAATAAGGTCAATATATAATGTCGGAAAAAGACATGGCTGGCGAATAGATAAAAAGGAATACCTGTGCCTATATTGAGCTGATCCTCCATGACTGGCTTAGAAATATATTTTACTAAAGTGCTCTAGGGAATAATTTTCTCAGTCCAGTAGAATCATAAGAATTTGCTTGGGCTTAAAGATGATCTTTGGGTTCCATGTGTTAATATAGGGATCTGAAAAAGAGGTCATCTAGCATAACACAAAGTGGTATTCTCAGCATTTTTGCAAGTTATATTAATCATTTTTAAATGTTTTGGATATTATTAAACATGTTTCATGGACCGTAGTAACTGAGTTGCAGGCGGTGTGGCTGGGTAATTCCCCTTGGGTTGCACTTCTATTTAATGGTAATTGTATGTGTGATCCTTTGTTTTATTATTTCTGTGTATTCAGTATTATACATTTTGCACCATTATTTGCAACTGTTCTAGCTGCTGATCTAAGCTGCCTTTAAGGTTATTTCCGTCTCTCCTGTTATCTTGCAACTACAGCGTTTCAGGCCCCTTCTCTTTAAACGTTTGTACAGGTATGGGACCTGTTATCCAGGATACTTGGAACCTGGGGCTTTCCAGATAAGGGATCTTTCTCTAATTTGGTTCTCCATACCTAAAGTCTACTAAAAAAGAAGTTAAACATTAATTAACTCCAATAGGATTTTTTGTCATCAATAAGGATTAATTATATCTTAGTTTGGACCAAGTACAAGGTACTGTTTTATTATTACAGGAAATGTATTTAAAAAAATTGTATTTTTGATTAAAATATAGTCTTTGGGAGATAATTCACAGCTTTTTGGATAATGGGTTTCCAGATAATGGATTCTATAGCTGTAATAATGTATTTAGATAGCTGGCTTCACTTAAATAAAGCAAACCTCTCAGGTGGCCACTCACTGTAGTTCTGGAGGAAATTGTCTCCAAGCTAATACATATACTTCAAAAATCTTCACAGGAATATGGGTGCCAGTGCTTTTTAGAACAGTAACACACTTTATCAGAATCTTCTAAGTGAATTTCCTCTGGGTAATGTTTCCACCCACACTCCAAAAAGGTGAGCCATAGAACAGGGGAAATTAATTCTGATAACAATGGCCATAATGTGTGCAAATGTGGCAGGGACTGTCTTTGGGGCACATTGGAACAGAAAAAATCTCTGCAAAAGCAGTGTTGGGTCTAAATCAATAACCCATTATAAAAAAAAACAAATACATAAGGTTCTTTACTTAGTACATACACATGGGATTGATTACCTCAAAGGAGAACTAAACCCCCCCATAGGAAAAACCCCATCCACTACCCTAGATAGCCCCTCCTGCTTTCTCCCTGCATAGTACATTATTACAAAAAGTGTCCCTGAATATTATGTTCACTTATATATGCAGAGTAGGGCAACGGAGCTCATAGGCACTATCTTGTGGATGTTCAGTCTTCTTCACATCCTCTTCCTTCTCTTCTGTAATTTAAAGAACTTTTTGGCACATGTGCAGTTAGTTTGAGTACCGGACTGCTACAACTGCATATGTATCAAATACCTCAGTGTCAGTAGTACCTTACAGAAAAAGATCGAAGATCCGGAATATGGCGCCCATGAGCTCTGCTGCGCTGCATAATTAAGTCAGTATGATATTCAGGGACACTTTTTGGAATAATGTACTATACGGGTAGTACAATAATGTACTATCTAGGGTAGTAGATGGGGCTTTTTAAAGTAAATTCAGTCTTCCCTAATGCACTAATCACTGGAGTCACTACTTTGGAGGTACTTTGGACACTATCAGTGCCACAATGCTTCTCTTCAGTGGAGCACATAGCTGTTCATACTAGCTATACTATACGTAACTCACACTCCTATAGCAGGCTATTATAGGGACTAGTCTCATCCCTTACAAGTCCTTATACATAGGGCCCTTAGTCCTTCAAAAGAGATATTCTTACTTAAAGACACTTTTTCATTACTATTCCCTCTGCCAGAATCACCTACCCCCTTTACAGACCAGAAGCCAATTTTTTCCTATGCCATCCCCTTTATACACTAGGGAATACTTCTGATTCCCTTGAGCAAACAGGAAATATATAGCTGCAAAGTATACGATGTTAATAAATCAGTTCTAGCTCATCACTTTAGCAGATAGTAACTATTGCCTTCAAACGGGTTTAGTCCTACCTACAATTGTCCAGACCTATCCTACCAGCTTTCTCCTACATTAGGGGCTTACTCATTGCAGGGACAGGATTAATTCTGGGAAACTATTATGAAAATGGTTAACCATGTTGTTTAGATATTTTGTGGTTTTCTGTTTCACTGCATTCTGAAACCTTTTTAGTATGTAAAGGGATAACTTCCATCCATCCTCCCCAACAGCTGTCCTTATGGGTTTTTTGGAATTTGATTTCTACATTAGCAGAGAGTACTGTCCCCCAAGCTGCAGTCCTTTTTGCTTTTTGTAAGCTGATAGAAATTCAACTTTACCTTATGTCAGAGGGCTGAGCTAAAGTTGGTACTAATAAGCATGGCACTAACCTACAGAATTTACAGCATAAATGATAGGGGTATACATTCGCCAGGTGCAAATTCACTGTGAATTTCCGTGTTTTGTCACCAGCGAATAAATTAGCAAAACTGCAGTTAAAATACGCCAGTGAAAAATCCGCAGCATCAAAAAAATTTGGGTGCGTGACAGAATAGTCATGTGCATAAAAGTTGTTGAGCGTCAAAATTATTCGGACACCCATTGACAATGCATTTGGACAAAATAGGCACGCATATAAAAATTGTCACGGACAGCGAAATTTTTGTGCGTCAAAATAATTTTGACGCACATTGACTTGAATGTGACTTGAATGCGTTTCTCAAAAATTTCGCAGTTCCACGAATTTTGCGAACCAAAATAGGACAAATTCGCCCATCATTAGAATAAAGGGGAATACTGTTTCTCTCTATGTATACAAGTAGCCCTATAGAAATAAAATTGAACTTACTCTGTAAATTCTAGTACCTGGAGTATATATATATATATATATACATTGCATGGTTCCAAAGCAATATGCTTTACCCTTCCACATTTATTTAAGGCTAATATCATCACACTGACACATTTTCTATTTAATAAACCTGTCACATAAATCATGATATGAAGCAGGAAATCTTTCAGAGTAACGGTGGCTTCTGTTTTCTATATAGAGGTGAAAAACCTGTAATTACAATCAATGAGAATAGTTACTCATCAGAATATTTAACTGTGGATGTGAAGAAAACTGTAAACAAGCTGTCAACAAACTGATTAAGATAAAGGAAATGTTCAATAAAAATAGATTATTAAACAATGCTTGAAGTGCTAGCTTTTATTTTAAATGAATGTCAGACTACAGCAAAAAAAATAAGCATATAGGAATAGGCATAAGAAAGATAAAACAAGAGCATCACCTAGTGTTTGTAATATATTTGCTCGGTAAATCCTCAATTTAGTCTAATCCCGTAAGTAATATATGCTGAAAACATGAATAAACAAATCCAGAAAAAAGGTGTAACTGCTACTTCAGAAGCCCATGAGACCCCTAAGGGCACATTTTTCATATTTATGTATGATGGATAGTGATAAACGAATCTGTCCCGTTTCGCTTTGCAGAAAAATTAGTGAAACACATTGAAGTCAATTTTTTTCTCACTCCAAATGCATTAAAGTCAATGGACCTTTTTCTTGTGGCGACATTTTTTTCTCAGTGACTTTTTTGTCTTAAAAGCATTAGTCAATGGATATTTTTCTTGTGGTGACTTTTATTGTCTCAGCAACTTTTTTGTATTGGCGCAGCTACTTTTTTGTCCAAAGACATGAAATTCAATGGGCCTTTTTTCTTATGGCGACTTTTTTGTCTCTGCGACAATATTGTCTTGGTGACTTTTTTTCACTGCATTATTTTTGTGGCTGTTGCCACAGATTTGTGAAAAAATTTGCAGATGGCAGAATGCAGAAATTTGCAGTGAATCCATGACTGTCAAAAAAAATCGCTCATCACTAATGATGGAGTGTTTATACAATTATTTGCGCTAAATTGTGATGCTGGAAATTTCTCTGACATTTTAGAAAATAATGCTTGGCAGATTGTGTGTTTTAGCATTAACTTCATTAACTTCACTTTCTTGATTTGTACTATAAAAGCATGATTCAGCGTTTGTGATCTCACTTACGTTTTTTAAATGTTTTAAATGGAAATACTGTTAATGGTTATTGAAGGCAGAACCAAAGCGAATTGGATAATGCTAGCCATACATAAGGAGCTGGACATTTGGAGAGGTGGGGGAGAGGAACGTGTTTATAGTCCTTGCATTGCATTCAAAAACATGTTCCTAGACTTCAACATGATTGTCAATTCATTCATCATGTCTCTTCTGATGACAAAAGTGCAAGTGTGCTTATTAATGCTGAGGAAACGTGTACCCAGTGAAACAAATGCAAATGCTGTAACCCCAAAACTGACAATACTACACAACATACACCTGTTTTGCATCAAAGTGCAAGTGCAACTACGTCCATTTTTATGTATTGTGTATTTATGTAGAAGTGTGACATTTATGATTGAAGTATGGGAAGAACTGCTAGAATTAAAGGAAAAAAACACAGTGATTTATATAAAAATGGAACGTTGCACTAATCTATGTAATTTTCGTGTCACTGCTCTACACCAGACAACCACTAGTTAATCACCGCAACCAAGGTAGTTTACTGGCTACCCACCACAACCTGCTCTATACCAAACACTCCAGTACACCTAGGTTAACTACTCACACACACTCTCTACTTAGGGGTTAATTAGCATTCAAATACTAGCCGCAACGTACAGGCAGACCTTAAAGGAGAACTAAACCCCCTTTAGGCAAAAGTCCCCACTTGCCCCACTCCCTGCCTCCCCCTGCACAGTGCTACAGCAGATTATGTGACCCCTCTAGGAATAATGACCCGCATCTGCAGAAGATCGCATCGAAGCTCACGGAACGCCATCTTCCAGCGCTTCGGAAATCTTCGGGTCTTTCTTACCTTTGGCAATTTCCGTTGCCTTCAACGCATGCGCAGTTTAATGAACTGGAAGATTGCTCCAACTGCGCATGTGCCGATACGCTGCTCACTTCACAAAGAATACCGAAGCAACGAAGATGGCATCCCTGAGCTCCTTTGCACTCTTCTGCAGGTACGGATCAGTATTCCTAGAAGGGACACATAATCTGCTGTAGCACTGTGCAGGGGGGAGGCAGGGAGGGGGGCCAGAAGAGGGGAGCCAGTGGGGACTTTTGCCTAAAGGAGGGTTTAGTTCTCCTTTAAGGCAAATCTTCAGACAGTTGGGATTACAGCACATAGACAATAAATATTAAATATTATATTTAAAATGATAAAAGTGGCCAGTGAATATATTACAAATGACAAAATTGGCATATCAAGACATACAATTATAGTACATATAGTTATAAAATAAAAAGGATAAAAACAACACAGGTAAAGGCCAATAGTAACTATGCCCCCAGTAGTGCTGAAACTGACTTGTTGCTATACAAGGCTTTCATTTTTCATTACCAAAAATATGAAGTTGAAACTGCTACCTAGCACAATAATACAAGTAAGGCATTCATTATCCGGAAACCCATTATCTAGAAAGCTCACTTGCAGGAAGGCCGTCTCCCACACATATTAATTAAATGATTAATATTTAATTTTTCTCTGTAATAATAACACAGTACCTTGTACTTGATCTTAACTAAGATATGATAATCTTTACTGGAGGCAAAACAATCCTATTAGACTTAACATTTAGGGGGTCATTTATCAAAATCCAAATTTTTTTTGATAATTTAATTAAAAAAAATTCAGAGCAAACTAGAATCCACGAGTTTACCTTACTGGTTATTAAAAAAGCATGATTTCATCGGATCGGGAAAAAAATGGTGTGAAAATCCGAATCACACTTTTTTTTCCAATTTTTTACAGAATAGCTCAATTTTATTCAGTCCTTTTTCCCCAAATAGTTGGATTTTCGGGCTAATTCCAGCACAGAACTCAGAAACTTCCAAATAGGATAGGGACCTCTCCCATTGACTTATACTTATATATACAACCTTGGCAGGTCTGAGATGAAGGATTTTCAGATTTGGACTTTTTCCATCCTCTGGGTATAATAGATTTTTAGATTTTTCCACTAAAAATTTGAATTTTATAGTAAAAAAAAAATTGAATTTCCCATGACGGCTCGAGTCTAGGAGCCGAAACGTCGTAATAAAGCCAACAAGTTTTGTTTTTCACTAAAAGACCTGTGTGTGCGGTTCTTTTTTGCGTATAGATTACTGTTTATAACCAGCACCCAGGCATTATCATATAGTGACTGGTGCACCAGCTTTGAACTGTATATATATATATATATATATATATATATATATCGCCCAGGTGCTCACCGAAAATCATATAGTCCAATCATAGAAAGCACTCACGCACATATTATTCATAAAAATGTGAACAATGTTTAATCAGTCTCCAAATCGACACATTTTGGTCCACATTGGATGAAGGAGTGCTTTCTTGGACTATATATATATATTCAATATGCTTAACATGTGCACTCTTAACAATCCACAGCTGCCTGGGTGCTGGTCAAAACATTAGTATGCAATGAACAAACAAGCCGAACTCCAAAGACTTCATTTTGAAAAATAAAGGTGAAGTTTTATTCTCAAGGATTCGGCTCCTTAACTGGTGCCATCTTCAGGAGAGTGAATTCCACACAGCGGTGAAGCAAATTTAAAAGTGTGTAATATATACAGTATATATATATTACCGGAGGATGGCACACCGCTTCCAACGCATGCCCAGGTGCAAGGTAAAATGTCATACATTATACAAAAAGATCAGCAACACCGGGAGTTTTGTGCAAAAACAAAAAATGTGTATTTATGTGAGCAAATATACAGCCAACGTGCCGTTTCGGTCCACTCTGGGACCTTTCTCAAGGCAAAAAGGTTCCTGTGTGGGAGCGAAACTTCAGATTAATAAACCTTTTTTTCTTTTTATCCGTATTGACTTTGGTGTGTAAATCCTGTGAGTGCCATCACTATAGACTTTCTATTTACTTTTTTATGCATGAGCACCCATGTCTCGACTATATTCAAGGTGTGTGGCCCAGACAAGCTGTTCTGGGCTACAAAGCTCTTTGCAGGGTATTGAGTCTTAGTTTTTTTATGAGGACAAGATGCAATTTATTTCGCAAGCTCTATCACAGGTTCTTGAGAGGCTCTTTGAAGATGCAGAAACCAGCTTTTGTTTGAAAGGGAGAAGTGTTGATTTCAAGATTTAGTATGGCATCACCCTGCTCAGTCAACAAAGACATTAAAAAGGTTAAGTAGAAGTGGAAAAAAATCACTGAGGCAGTCTGGTAACCCATAGCAGCCATTCAGATGCAGCCATTGTTCTAACTGCACTAGACCAGTAAATGATACCTTGTAAATCTTTTCTTTGGGCCACTGGACCAACATTTTGACTCTGTTCTTATGAACCACTTTTTCATTTATTATTTAAACTTAGCAAAAGGGACTGATTAGTTGAATAGGAGATGTTTTTAAAATGTAATGGAATAGTTTATGTATAGCCACATGCTTAATTGCATTCAATATGGAACAGCGTTACTTAATATATTAAAGTTAAAAGGGCATTTATTGCATTATTTTCCAGGCATTACAGCTACATTTCGGGTGCTTCCTTTATCAAGCTTGATATTTATACTGCATTTTATGTATATCCATATTATCCTTTTTACTACGAACAAGGGGGCAAATTTACTAAAGGTCGAAGTGGCCGTCACTAGTGAAAATTCGCCAGACATACAATCTGCAGGGACATCACTAAGTCACTAACAGGCGTAGAGGACAATTCACTAGTGAAAGAGTTTTGTTTTGCACCCTTTCACCATGCAAATTTTCACTCAGCCAAACGATCGTTACTCGCCAGAGTCTACTTTGCCAGGTTATACCTGGCAAACTGATAAGATTAAGCTACATCCTCAACAATCTTATGTCAGTGACACCATATCCTGTATGTCGAAAAGTAATAGAAAAGAAAAAATGCTGGTTTTTTTCATATTTTAAAGTGGGATTATGTTTAGGGGACAGATGTATCAAGGGTCGAATTTCAAACTTAAAAAACTTCTAAACTCGACCAACCGAAATTGATTTAAAAAAAAAAAAAAATCATACGTTTTTTTTGCGGGTGAATAGTCCATATTGGTTTTGAATTTGTCAGAATTCAAATCGTACAAATCTGAGTAATAGTGCATTCGAATGGTACGAATCAAAGTTTTCCCCCCAAAAAATGTTGATTTTTCAGTGTCCACCAATTGACTCCAAGTAGGTTATAGGAGGTACCCCATAGGTTAAAACAGCAATTTGGCAGGTTTTAGATGGTGAATGGTTGAAGTTGAATTTTTAAAGAGACAGTACATTTTTTTTTACCATTTGAAGGTCATGCCACATTTGTTTTAGGGTGGGCTCATGTCTAGGGCATTAGAGGATCTCTTTTGTCTTTATTTTGCTTCCTTGGACATTTTTAATAAGTGACCACTATTTTTAAAAGTTTTATTATAAATTTCCCCACCATCTCTAATAAAGACATATATATGTACCCACCCTATTTAAATTGACCTAAGCATAAATGTGTTAACAAAGTTTCAATAGGAAGAAAGCAACGCTAGTGAAAGTCATAACTTTGTGTGCAAAGGGTGAAAATTCGTCCTTTAGTAAATTTCCCCAAGGACTTTCACTCACCCATGTGCAAAAAAAAAATACTGTTTAATATGTGCTAAGATTAGAAAAGTGACTGTAAAAGTTTAATGTGCATGGTTGGTGGTAGACATTTACTAAGAATATTATATATTTTCAAGAGTGACAACAAAGCTGCTATGGAAACTGCATATATGGCCTAATTCAGGTGCACCCACCTCCAGGACTGCTAGACTCCTCTTACATAGACAAAACAAATAGGTGTAGCTTTTTTTTTTTAATACTATTTATAACCAATTAACGCAACACCTTCCTGTCTATGCCTGTCCATAGATATGTGTGGTTGGGATTGAAAAGAATGGTGCTGGTTTGAATAAAAGTCCTGCTGCCTTTTACATGATGCCATATGCCAAGATATGGATCCAGAATAAAAGCCTTTTCTTAGGAAATCTCAAGTTTTTATTGCGAGCTTGATATCCATTCAGAAAACCAGTGGATTAGTGTGTAGCACGGGAGTTTTTTGGTCAGTCCTATTGACAAATATGTTTATAAATATCCAGTGCGCTCACAAGAAAATGCTATGCTCCAAACCACTGAAAGTTTTGGTTAATTTGGTTATTAGGGAATGAAAGTAAAAATTGGGAGTATTTATCCTTACAACATTACCAATTTACTAAAAGGAGAGTACAACAAGAGGCCTATTTATCAAAGGTCAAATTTTAAATTCATGTGAATTTTTTTAATTGTAATATACTCAAAATTTCGACTGGGAGGTTATTTAAGAAAAAAATTAGAATGGCTAATATTCGAATGGTATCGACCAGAAAATTCAAATCATATTTGATTTGTATTCAATTCTTACGAATCGAGTTTTTCTCCTGAAAAAAAAATTGAATTTCAGAATGGGTATTAGCATCTCCAAAAGGCTCAACGGACCTCAGCCAATGACCTGTACATGAACTCCGCAGGTTTAAGGTGGCGAATATTCTAATTAGGACTGTTTACACGGTCGAGATGTGATAAATCTCACATTCAAATTTACATTTGAATAGGGGGATTAAAATTTGAATGCGAAAATTTAAAATCACATTTACTATTCGACCCTTGATAAATATGCCCCCAGGTGTTGGCGAATTGACTTCAAACTGTTGAAAATTCTCTTTGCATTGGTGCAAATTCATTTCTCTAGAGAACTTTCTCCACTTCAATTGTATGGGAGGAAATCACTGGTGAAAATTTGCCACATTAGTCTCTTAACACTATACTTGTGATTTTTAGCAAATATGAGGATGTGTTGTGAAAAGAATTTTGGTTAAGTCAGATGAGAAAAAAATTCACCCTTTAGTAAATATGTAAAAGTAATTCCACTGCTCTATGGGATCTATGGGATCTTATGGTGTACTTATGAAGAGGAAAATTCCCACTTTCACCAACTGAATAGAGACCATCAGAATTTCCCTCTGGTGAAATGTGGTATAGTCTACTTTCTTTGATAAATATGTTCCACTATTTTGATCATTTTTCCATAATCCCTAAGTTTAGCTTCAGAACAACAGCCCAGGGCACAGTAAGCACATGCACAACTTGACTTTTTCAGATTATCAAACAAAAATCAGCCCAAAACCCTTGAAGATCACGAAGGCAAGAAGACATATAAAAAATCTACCATTTTAGCAGCTTTAGAGCATAATAAATCTTGAAAGGTTCAAGTTTTTTCCCTTTAAAAACTCGACTGGAAAATTTTGAGGTTTAATAAATAGACCCCCAAGTATAAAATTCCCCATATCTAGCCATATTCAGTTTTAGTGCTTAGTTCTCTGTAATGTCAGATTCCGAAAAATTGAGTTGCACTGTTAAGTTTCTAAAGTTAAAATAACATTCTGGAGTAAAATGGTGTAACAAAACAAAATTAGAATTAGGGGGCTAATTTATTAACATTCTTCCATTCTTAAACGATTTAACGCTAAAAATAGTGTATTGGGCTAATTACTCTAACCACGAAAAATGTGTTATTTATTAAGTGTGAAACCATGACAAACTCTAATACAAAAAAGGTTGAATGTTACAGTTTTTTTTAATTAGAATAAACCTGAATTCAAGTAGTCAAATTCAAATTGTTCCCAGGGTGCAGTTATGATAAATCTCAAATTGGAATTTGGATTATTCCCAATTCGAATTTGAGAGTTTTGACCAAAATCCAACTCGAAAATTCAAACTCGATTTGTTCCCAGGATCCAGGTATGATAATGCTGTTCCAGCAGATGTCTGCACTGAAATCCTTTTTTTCAAAAGAGTAAACTGAATTTTTAATATTTTTTTTTTAAACTCAGATATTAAAATATTATTAAAATTGTCACATCAGAAAAGAAAAACATATCACTGTTCAGCATGTCAATTACAGAATCTCATAATAGTTATTACAAAGGTGTTGCGCTATACTTCAATATCCCTGCTAAAGATTACATAGGACAACATGTATCTGAGTGGTACAGACATATCAAGAAACAAGTAATGTAATACAGCACAACATAGTAGTAGCATAATTTCCTGACCTTTATTGCCCGACTATCGGGCGGGTATGTGGAAGTGGGAATACATCCAACCAAGGGCCCCAAATTTTGTGAAATTTAGTAGGGACCCCCCTTTTTATATATACACCAGTTGTTCAATATTGCATATATCCAGCATGTTTTGTTTCCAGCTAGCAAATGTGGGAGTGGCGATATTCCTCCAGTTCTGAGTTATAAGTCTCTTAGCCAGTAACAGAGCCTCCTGCAAGAAAAGCAACTGATACTGATTCAGCTTAAGGTCTTGCAGTATAGCCAAGATACACACTTTCAGTGACCTATCTATATTAATTTGCATAATCACAACCAAAGTATCTAAAATGGATCCCCAGTATAGAGTGATCTTGCTGCAACTTCACAACATATGTATGAAAAACCCCTTTTCTAAGGCACATCTGGTACAGAGGTCAGGAGTATAAGCATTGATGAGGTGAGGTCTGGCTGGAGTGTAGTATGCTCTATGTAAAGTGTACAGTTGGATGGTACGTAATGTATAGTTACCAAAAGAATAGACTCTTGCGCTTCCTGTCATTCTTCATCTGAAATATTCCCCACATCCATTTGACATTTGTGACATAGCTCCTGAAGATTGTTACCATGGGCACCCTGTTGTAGTCTAACGTACAGCATAGAATTGGCTTTCCATCTTCTCACACATCCCCAATTGTAATAATACCACACTTTATCCACTGAGGCTTGGGGCCAAGCTTGGAAATAGCTGGATAGTGCTGATTATTCCAAAGTGGCGTGAGAGGGTCTGTAACTGAAGACTTACACAACAGGGTCAGGGCCTTCACCATGTGGAAGTGTTCCCTCTATGGTGTAGTGCAACTACATCTCTCAGGCTACGGTGCACACAAAGCATACAAAAGATGGGCGCCAGGAGGTTCTTACAGTAAAACAGAAACGGTTTATTTAACTATGCACAAGACAAGTGACCACAGGTTTAGTACTCACGCAGGAGCTGAGGCAATAGCACATTTCTCACACAGAGCTGCAGGCATTAGGCATTTCTCACAGAGGAAAGGTCTCCATTAGGCATTTGCAGTATTCACACTCATTCCCTCCTGGAAGTCGTCAGGAAGCAGCTTCTACCCTACAGTCCCTCTTCACTGAGGTCCCTGACTGGAGGCAACACACAGAGCCTCTGGGAAGCTACTCCCTTACTGCAAATCCTTGTTGGAGCTTCAGCTGCTCTTTCTCTCTAACCTCTCTGCCTTTCTCTCCTAGAGAGACTATGACAAGTCTGCCCTGGTGTAACTATTCCTCATTCACGGGGTTACCTGGTCCCCGACTTCTTCTCCAAAGCACATGGGCCTTTCTGGACCTAGCTGTACCCAGGCTCTCCTGAGCACACCCAGCTGGATCACCATCCACAGGCCAAAGAGGAAGTGGTCACTCCCTACACACACTATATAGCAGTGTAGCAGGGGAGTGTCATTACACCTCTCAGCCAATAATGGCTATTCTACTACAGGGTCTCTTACCCAATAACCCAAAGAAAGAATGAAAAGATTAACTCTCTATAGGGCCTATTAACCCTATAGGGCCCTACATTAGGTTTGCTTTAAATGCCTCCCATACCATCATAGGAGATGCCAAGGCATGATTTAAAGTAAAATATTTAAATAGGGATACTGTCATGGGAAAAACAAGAATTTTCATAATGAATCAGTTAATAGTACTGCTCCAGCAGAATTCTGCACTGAAATCCATTTCTCAAAAGAGCAAACAAATTTTTTAATATTCAATTTTGAAATCTGACATGGGGCTAAACACTATTAACGGATCCTTTAATGGAATTGGAAATAGCTGCATCATTATTAATTATCGTCAGCCAGACAGGGTTAAAGGACCATCTTTTATTACCCTGTTGTACTATGCCATGTAGGCCATGTTAACTTAAGGGGAGCATTATCTAAGATACCTCTAGTTTGATATTGCACAGTTTGAACATTGGGCAGCAAGTTTCGCCATATGCGAGACTGAGAAACAGGAATATCCCAATTGTGTTGGGTGAAAATACCTCCAGGCCTCTGTTAAGGAAACGTCTGCCATTAAGGCAGCTAAATTTGTTGTGTGATTAGTGGAAGTAGTATCCACACCTTTCAATCTATCTAATTGTTCATTGAGAACTGTATTAAAATCACCAGCACAAATTATTTGGGCATGTGGGAAAACAGCTTTGTATGATATAAACTGCACGATGCAGTTATCCGTATAAGGGGGAGGAATATAGATATTTGCCAAAATAGTTTGAACAGAGTCAAGTAGGCAGTTGAGGAAAAGAAATCTCCCTTTCGGATCAGATTTTAGAACAAGTAGCTTAAAGTTAATTGTTTTTTTAATCCAAGTTTAGACACCACCGGTGTATGGGGAGTGAGTGGCATAAAAAGCCCAACTGCCAAGGCCGCTGGGAGCATGAAGAGATGCGTCTGCTCCCGGCTGCGAAGAATCCAAAATGGCGGCGCCCAGTCGGCCCACGTGGATGCTGGGACGCCAGCGCCGCAACGCCGATGCATGTGTAAGGACGCCAGTGACGTCACTATGGCGCCAAATTCAACTATAAAAGGGCGCCCAGGACACCAGAATGGCGCCCAAGAATAGGTTCTGCTTCCCTGAACCTGGGTTCCTGTTTCCTAGCCTTGATTCCTGTTCCTGTATTCAGATACCTGCACCTGCCTTGGTTTTGACCCTTTTGCCTGGACTCCTGCTTATTGATCCTGTTCTGCCTGCCCTTGAACTCTAGCCTGAACTCTGATTATCCACTTGCCTAACCCCTTGGACACCGCAACCTTGATCCATCAAGAGGGCTTCCTCCTTGATCCAGACTACCTCCCTGGAGGGAGCTCCCGGCTCCCTGACACCAACCCACCCAGGGCCTCCTAAGTGCCAAGATCTTACTACCGGTGATGGGTTTCCTGTAACATTATAATCTCTGCCCCCAGTGATTTGACATTATCCAGTACCAGTTTCATCTTAACCCTGTCGTTTCGGCCCCTTACATTCCAAGACAGCAATGAGGGTTTTAAGTTAGCAGACATCTTGATAGTGTTATATCACTGATAATATTTGTAAAGGGCTGACACCCCCAAATTGGCTTATAGGCATTCCTGACATGAGAACAGCATAGTACTACCTGAGTAACATTCAAAACATTCAACAGAACAACTCCCTTACCCCTCCTATTGTCCTTTCTGCCCAACCCATACTGAGGAAGAATTTGTACCCCAAACAAAAACAGTAAACACATCTTATTAGGGCGTATTTAACTGCTCACAGGCTGTGTTTTACAGCCGAGAAGAAAAGGTAAGTACTTCGCCTGTCCAAAATCCTTTGGTCCGCCGGCCATATACCCATATTTGGTGTGAGCTGCAACACAACATATGGCATGTATTCCCATGGCAGAGGTATTAGCATGCAATTTGCTACTGGCAATCATGAAAGGAAAAGATACAGTATAATCCGTGCCATAAGATACAGTGCAATGGAGAAAACAAAGTATTTTGAAACCAAAGAGATTGACATAAAACCATGCTCACGTATTAATAAAGTTCCCGGATCCTTGTAGGTAAGTAAAAAGGAATTAACAAGTCCCAACTGTATATCAAAAGAAAAGGAACTATATCCAAGGGAATTCCTATGGTGCTGTATTCTCAAGCCATGCTGCTGCATCTTGAGGAGAGGAAAAGAACTGCGTGCTGCGATTGCTTTGTATGCTCAATTTGACAGGATACATCATGGCATATTCGATCTTTTTATCCCTTAGCCTTTTCTTGATATCCTGAAAATGCAATCTTTGGCATTGTACTTCTAGGGAAAAATTAGGATACAATGAGATTCTTGTGTTTTCAAACAAGAGCTGTGGCTGGGTCCTCGCCATTCTGAGAAGGGCATCACGATCCTTTGTATTAACCAGCCTAGCTATTATCGCCCTTGGAGGTGCTCCTGGAATTGGTGGGTGCATCGGGATCCGGTGGGCCCGCTCTACAGTGAATGTAGTAGAAAGCATGGCGACATCAAATGATGAAGAAGATAACATCTCCCTGGTAGATATAAGAACAGCATTCAATAGTAAAAATCCATGTCCCACTGCGAAAATAGCCTATCAGAAAGCAGTTCCATAGTGCACATAAAGCACATGGCCAGGCAAAGTGGCCTGAGATGGCTGCCCACACTCCAAGTGAATTATTTGCAGTGTAAACAGTGTAATTTAGAAATAAAAACTACACCATAAAAATCATGATAAATTTGCCCCTTAATGTAGAAGTCAATGGAAGCTGTACTTATCCAAATATAAATATTGTTCTTTGTTTTAAGTTTTTAGAGGTTTTGGGGAGTTTTTTTGCTTGGAAGAACACGAAATTTGTACGAAGATGAAGATTTTAACGTTTTTTACTCTTCTTTATCTAGCCTGCATTGTTCTGTTCATGCTTTTTATATTCTGATCTTTTAACAAATAAGTATAAATTCATGGTTTTTAAAAATGTTTGCTCATGTTTGAAAAAAACTTGAAAAACGTACAAATTAAAACTTTAATACATAGGCCCCTAAGTTGCTTGTAAATTTATAATTAGAAAAAACTGAGGTGCAAAAGAAAACATTTGACTCCACCATTGGGCTCCACTTTAATGAGGGCCTTTGAATGATCTAAACGTTTTTGTGATTCTGGGATCTTTGATCATTAGAATTGCAGTTTAAACTGAGATACTGGGAGTAGGAGTGCATTAAGAAATTAAGGACCAGTGTTAGGAATATTAGGAAACCGCAGTGGCCACTGGGTGGTAGTCTTGCTCCTTACATTTCTTAATAAAAGCACATATTCTAACAAGAACAAAAAAAAGTTTCATTTTTTTAATTTATAGGTAAAAAAAAAACACAAATAACCTTAAAAACAAATGTTAATAACTTCTCTGATATCAGCAGCTTTCTTTAATGTTGTTGTGGCTATGTTAAATGAAACAAAGTTGGTAAAACAATGAGTTAGTTATAAACTGAAAGTAACACATTGCTCATTGCCCCCCATGTGGGACCGCATGGGCCACATGTGTCTTTCCTCTCCAAGTGATAGTAGAGATGATATTTATTTATACCTTTTTGTTAGTGCCCTTAATTACGGGTGTTTAAAGCTGTGCTCCCCTAAGATCCGGTTTTATGCGTTCAGCCGCAGGGGATCTTAGGAGTAGACCTGCTGAATTCTTTTCAATGCAGCTGTACTCACACAGACTCTTGTAAGCGCCGAATGCAGGTTGGGACGCAGTATGTTGCATTTTACCTGCGTTCAGTGCTTACATGCGACGCAGTTTGAAACACCAGTGAGTAAGGGCCCTTATTCAACTTGCAAGATCCCACAGAGTGCAACTGCTGTCTCTGAGCTAGTGATGCTCAGGTCTGGAACTAATGGGGAATGTAATGGCTTTTTGCAAAAATGTGCAGTGTACGTAATAAAAATTCGCAATGGTAAAGTGTATTTTGTGACTAAATATTTAGCAAAACTCCAGAGCTGGTGTTAACGCTAACCTTGTAATCCAATGTAATATTCGCGAGCGAATGATTATACATTTCAAGCAGTGCTAAACATTTGCATAAATGCCTTTTTAAGCATCACTTGAGACTTTTAATTACATTCCCCCTTAAGAGTATACAATAGGCACCTGCCCAGGGTATAGTGGCAGAGGGGGGCTTAATTTCCCCCACTAAAAAAATGAATTGCTAAATCAACTGGGGACAGATTCAGGACAGTTTCTCAGCAAACGGAGGGGGCCATAGGTAAGTGGTGTGGGAGCACTGGGGTCAGAAGAAATGTAGGGGGGATGAAGCTTATGTGTACTGTTGTGTTTAGCCATCGAGCAAGCAGGATAGGCCAAAGATATACAAGACACACAGTGTCTTGGGCACTGGTACCTGTTGACCTAGCCGTGGTAATGCTGCACCTCCTTGCCCCTGCAGGAGAGGGACTCTAGCTAGCAGCTAGCTAATGCTGTTTTATAGAACAGAAACTAAACTACAGGCTATTATATGGAAAGACTTTTCAGGGTGCCTTCATATCTGAGAATATTTGTATCTCTCTGAGACATTAGGTAACATTAGGACATAGATTTTTTTCATCCAGCACAAATTAATAAACACAGTTTATTTTAAACTACAGGCTAAAAAATACTTCTCACCTCAAAATCACTGGTATGTAATAGGAGGACCCCCTCCCTAGCAACTAATCCTTAACTGGCACAAAGCATACCAAATCACATTCAATATATTTTTATACAACTAAAACATTTCAATTGTGGCTACAAGGTCTGCTTGGGGGCAGATTTATCAAGGGTCGATTTGAAAATTAAAATTTTGTAGTTTTGTTATTGTCAAATTTGACTAGGTAGTTATTCAAATTCTATTCAAATTTTTAAAAAAAAATTGAATTTGTTTTTCGAGATTTATCATACTCTGGCCCTTTAAGAACTCAGATACAAGTATTCACCATCTGAAACCTGCCGAATTGCTGTTTAAGTCAATGAGAGACATCTGGGATCAATTTGTAGTTGTTTGCAGTCTTCCTGACATTCATGTTTTTTATGAGAAAAAACTCAAATCGAGTTTTTAAAATTAGAATCAAATTCTATTTGAGTTTTCAGGTCGATCCTATTCACCCGAGTTAAAAAGAAATTGATTTTTATAATAAATTCAAATTGGTTGAATTTTGAATTCATGGGAGTTTATGGTAGTTTTCAAAAACTCACATGAATTTGAAATTTGACCCTTGATAAATGTGCCTCTAAGACAGACATTTTTTCATCCAGCACAAATTTACAAACACATGTTTATTTTTAACTACAGGCTAAAAAAGTACTTCTCACCTCAAAATCACTGGTATGTAATAGGAGGACCCAATCCCTAGCAACTAATCCATAACTGGCACAAAGCACACCAAATCACATTCAATATATTTTTATACAACTAAAGCATCTCAATTGTGGCTACAAAGTCTAAAATGTAAGCTGAGAATCAATTTGTTGTTTGTGATATTTAAGGTATTGCATAAATAAAACTCTGCCTTGCGCAGTGAGAGCACAAGAACCCACTACTAATTCTATTTTATTTATATTTATATATATATATATATATATATATATATATATATATATATATATATATATATATATATATATATATATATATATATATATATATATATATATATATATATATATATATATATATATATATATATATATATATGTTGGGACTATGAATACAGTACATCAAAGATCCAGTGCAATAAGTTGTGTGATTTGGTTTGTAAGTTGCCTTAGTATGTGAAATTGCAAATCAAAGTGGACATATACATGAATCTGTGATGCCCAAGTATAGTGTTCTGCTATAAAGTAGAGTAGAAAAATATCTTACCCTTGTCTATAATAGATTTCATAGGAGCCTAGAAGAAAAAGGTAACAAGTTTAAAATAGTTTGCCACATTATAATTGCTTTAAAAACATCAAACATGTTACAAAACACAAAGGGGTCAACTGGGACTTCTTCAGAGAAACTCTTACTCAAATAGTCCTCGGCCCAAAGGTGTTTAACAGAGTTATGGCTCTATACCAACACACACGGGCCAGAATTAAGGTAAATTCCAACTTTCTGAACTGGTGAATATAAATCTCAATGAACACTTTATGTGTTCCAAAGTTTTCAAAGATAAAGCTATGGTCCCCTTGGCAAAGTTTTGCCCAGGTAAAGAAGGAGCCTTTCTGTATAAACTAAAATATGAACAACTCAAACATTGGCTCCTCTCTCCGTAAATAAGCCCATTCTGAATGCCACTATATCCACCTTTGAGAATTATTGTGTATCTAAATCCCCTGTTGAACACCTAAACTCAGCACTTTAAAATGGAAGACCAAGCCAGAAATTACTGCCATAAATATATCTGTATGAAGGAACTAAGGGCCACGTATACTGAGGAGCAATGGAACACCTGCTTCTTCCTCACCCATACATTTTCTATAGCCTGCAAAGCTCAAGAAATCAATTTTAAAATAATTTCTACATGGTATAGATGCCCAGAGGTACTACACAAAATCTACCATACTACTTCAGCTATGTGCTGGCTTTGTAATGAGGAAATTGGAATTATACTACACATTTGGTGGAACTGTAAAAAGTTAGACTTGTTCTGGAGAAAGGTATTTCAGGTAATCAATAAACTGGCAGGTAGGCCGCTCGAGGAAGTTCCATTGATTGGCCTATTGTCCAAATAGTAAATATAAAAAACTTGCTAGTGGGTTGTTGTCTAGGGGCAGCAAGGTCAGTTATTCAATGGCACTGAAAATCCAGAGTCAACAACCCTTGATTAATGGGTCACTGAGATGGGTCATATCATGTGTGTGGAAGAGATGGTGTCCACCCTACAAGATAAACAAACAGCCTTTGTCTTAACCTGGACTGCCTGGGTAACACTCATGGAGTCAGACTCTGTTAAGAACCTGAAACCGGACAGGAGCATCCTTAAAGCATATCTCACGACTAGTGAAATTAGAAATGCCTACCTAGTTAACAAATCAATCACAGCAGCTGAGCACCCCCCCCCCCGTTTTCTCTCTCTCTTTTTTGTTTTGTAGAGTTAGTCTGACTCTATTTATCCTGAGAACCGAAAATTTAAGGTATAAATTTAACAAGAGAGGCTCACAATAATTCTTTAAAGAACGTACAAGGGCTGGTAATTTAGCAATAACAACCAACCAATTAATTACACTGTATTAATATACTACCGTCATAGTGAGCCATTACCCACCAGAACTAACTAATGGTCTTATTTGAAGGATGGACTCTGCACAGTAAGATTCTCTCTCCTCCAGTAAAAAATTTTTTCCTGTTATTAAAGGGGAACTAAAGTCTAAAATAGAATAATGCTAGAAATGCTGTATTTTGTATACTAAAATTAAACATGAACTTACTGCACTAGAAGCCTAATAAAACAAATGATTTGTGTTTTCAGTTGACCACAAGGGGGTGTCATCTTGTAACTTTGTTAAACATCTTTGCAAGACCAAGATTATGCACATGCTCAGTGTGGTCTGGGCCTAGTTGGGAGGGGATCGTCATAAATTATCAAAACAAAAATAATATCTGCCATAGAAGCTGATACAGCAAGACTGATTAATAATGCAGTAAGCAGACTGCACTGGGTCTGCGAATACAAATTTCTACACGGTCATCGACTGCTCTACAGGAAAACATACAAAGCTGCTCGAGGTCAGGGAAGTTTAAAAGAAAGGTTTTTTCGCCGACGAAGTGGGAATATCACTCCATACAGTCAGGTTTCTTATAAAAATGGTACACATTTTAATTAAAGTATATTGGAGATAGATTTAATTTTCATTAAAAAAGTAAAAATGTGATTTTATTTTTTTTCCCTTTACATCCCCTTTAAATGGGCATTTGAAAAACAACAGCTGAATAAGTTCTGGAAACAAAATGACCCTTGTTAAGATATGATATGTGAACAGTAACGAAATTAGAGGGGGGCGGGTCCTGGCGCAGGACGCGCAGCCGGGACCCCCCGCCCCCATCTGTACACCCGGAACTGCACGGGATTCATTGCGCGCGAAGTGCCGGGGGGCCCTGAGGGGGTGCGGGCCCTGGCCCAATTGCACCCCCTGCTCCCCCGGTAGTTACTCCACTGACAGTGAAGAGGCACTGGTAGTGGCTGTAGTGCAGACAATTAGAAATGAAAGGGGCTCCAGTGGCACACACCAGGGGAAGAAAAAAAAAAAAAGACACAAGTGGGTTTTCCTGTTGCCTGGCCAAGGTTGGACTGGACCGGCGGACACTGGGAAAAAACCTGGTGGGCCCCACTGACCTAAGCTTGCTCCCCACTTAGATCCAGGACACTGTGCGCTCACCCAACCCTGACGTAAGAAAAGGTACACAACGGCAAGTGTAGGCTGGCTCCTCATTTTGTGAATGGGGTGGTAGGGCTTCCACTTGACAGGTAAAAAAGTTGCTTGATGCCAGTGCCGGGCCAACGCCCTAGGCAGCCTGGCCCGGCAAAGTGCCCAATACGGTAGTGCGCATGCGCGAAAAAGACACAAGTGCGCATGCGCACTTTCGTTTTTGCGCATGCACACTAGTATTTTTCGCGCATGCGCACTAGCGCAAACGTGCACGTCGGCCACAGCAGGGACCGGACTAGGGGATAGCAGAGGCAGAGAAGGTGCATGCCTGGCACCCCTCCAGCATTGCGCCCTAGGCACGTGCCTACTCTGCCTACCCCTAGTTCTGGCCCTGCTTGATGCAACAATGTCATTTGTAAGGAAAAAAAAACATAAAAATATAGGACGGCCGGTATGTTAGGGGTGGGGTGGTTGTGGGCCCCAAGGCAACAGTCCCAGTGGCCCTGCAAACCCCAGTCTGTCTGACACAGACTCTGGCACAAGTATAAATTGTAGAAGAGCAAAAAACATAGATGACTCAGTTGTAGGCGGCCAACACAGGTTGCTGAGGTGAAAAACTAGCAGAGGCTAGAAAGAAACATTTTTTATCCCTAAAAAAAAAACCAGTGACCGAGGGAAATCAACTCAGCCCGGCTAGCACACAATACACGTCCCTAGCCCTCAATAAACACCCAATGCGGCTATGTGCAGTCTTATAAACTTGTAGTCGTGACGCCGCCGTCTCGCGAGATATGATGTCGGGATTAGCTGTCAGGCAGGAGCCAAGTAGCTGGACATTATTGGCGTTGCGGGACGTTTAAGCAGGGATCTGGGACTGCGGATTTTGTGGAATAAAAACGGGACGTTACCGCGAAGAGCGGGACTGTTGGGCGGTATGCATCCCTAAGATCCCACGAGGCACGGACCATGCATTTACACCAGGTCCTGACCGGGGCGGTGAACCCGGGGGATAACTGCTATTCGGTGGGCAGCGTTAATGACATTCCATTCACGGTAAGTCATACAGGACAATGATCCATAGAGACATAGAAAGCATCATACTGTGTGGCTTTTATAATAGACTTCCATTCGGTATATACCTGTCTGCGAGCTGGACCACTGCCCCCAGCATTCCTCTGCACTCATCATTGTACTGTGAGCTGGGAAGAAGCTCTAGGTCAGAGATCAGCTGGAGAGGCAATTGGGTTGCTCAAATGAATGTCACTGTGTGTTTGGCTGCACTCTTTTTCACTTTGCCTTCCATATTCCCCCAAGACACAATCACTTGTATGTGTGGTTTCCAGTTGTGAATATGACTGTGTGTGCATGTGAGCTTCCAGTGGGAGGTTGTGGAGATGAGCTGGTGCATAAATACAGTCAGTGCATTTGGAATCAGTGTTTACATTTCTTGCAAACTCATCAACTATAACTGCTTTTATAAATGCAACCTATGTACAACTTACTTGCCTGTGAACACTGTGTAAGATATGGGTTGGTTGCACACCGTTTTCATCTTAGCAACAACATCCATGTATATCAAAAAAAGAGGATTTTTAAATGCTTAGAATGGAATCTTCAACTGTTACTTTCCATGTTAAGTGTGGTGGGGGATGCTGGGGGTTGTAGTCCAGCAGGTTCATTTGGACAACTCCCTTGCAGCTGTCACATCCACAGCATTGCTGTTCATTTACCCCAGGGCCTCTCAGTGTAAGGGCCCAAGGGGATCCTTATAGGTAATCTATTGGCAGGCCTGATACAGCACTGAAAGGGTTTCGGATGTGCTCAGTCATGGATACAGGATGGCTGGAAAGGGGGATGGGTGTGCAGAGTGATAATATCTGCAAAGGCATTGTGCATCAGGTAGAGAAGATCAGAGCTCTGCTGGTGCTGCCCATTTGTTTGTGCTTTGGCATTGCATAAGATCAGGTTTCCCATCCACTGACATCAGATACTAGGTTGCAAGAAAGCAAAGGGTATTTCCTTTAGTAAATGATGTGCTGCTTTATCATCGGCAGAATGGATTTCAGTCTTTGTAACACTTCATTTGTAATTATTATTATTTATGGATTTCAGTCTCTTATATTTGGAGAATATTGTTGCTAGCAAGAAACCATGTAAATGTTTATCCATCCTGTTGTTTTTTATTTTTTATTTACTCCTATAACATCAAACTCACACTCACACACACACACACACTATCCTTTATTTATGTTGCACCAACATATTCTGTAGCACTTTGCGTGATTCAATTTGTGTGACAGTTTTGCAGTTGCCAGACGGGAGTGTCTGTCTGGAAATGTGACTTTAACTGGGGGACACTCAACAATTGTAAAAGGATCCTCCACTCAAAAACTGCTTTTTGCATAATGAAAGAAATAAACACCTTATATATACGTGAATGAAACTTTTTCAGTGTTTGTTATCGTTCTTTGTAAATTGTGTTATTTGTGAATTGCGATTGAAATATTTGTTTATCCTGCCTTTTATTTGGGTCTGACTCTTAAAGAAACCATAACATCAAAAAATGAATGAGTTTTAAAGTGAAAAGTGAAAATATCATGCACTGTTGCCCTGCACTGGTAAAACTGATCAGTTTGCTTCAGCAACATTACTGTAGTTCATATAAACAAGGTGCTGTGTAGCAATGGTGGAAATTGAAAAAAAGGCTATATGGCACAGGTTAAATAGTGGATAACAGATAACACCATTATGTTCTACCGAGCTTATCTGCTATCTGCTGTGTAACCTGATTCTTTTCTCCTTTGAATGGCTGCCCCATGGCTACACAGCAGTTTATTAATTTAAGCAATAGTAGTGTTTCTGAAGCAAACACAGCAGTTTTATCAGTGCAGGGCAACACTGAATTATATTTTGTTTTACTTTCAAACACTTAAATTTTTTGATGTTACTGTTCCTTCAAAGCAGTGTAATGTGAGTTAGGTCAGATCTTTTAAGCAGCTTAAGGGTAGGACTACAAGGATGTTTGTGGTTCGATCCGTAGCGCTTCAACAAAACGCCAGCGTCAAATCGCATGCAACTGAAATCGGGTAAGAGATAGAAATGTCGGATTAAGTCGCAGCATTGATCCGACGCGTCACGACTGTTGGATGCATCCTTACTTTTTAAGGATGATGTTTTATTGCATTCAGTGCGCACTGGCGCAAACTATAAAATGCACAAACCTTCTTCCACTGTCTATAAACAGTTTCCAGGTTTACAAAAGCTATATTAATTTTGAGGAAATTATTTGCATTGCGCATATTTTTTCCATTACCAACTTTTATTACATTCCCCCATTAGTGTGTCAATGACAAGGTTGAGCATTGCAGAGTTACTTTACACTATGGGACAAGACCTCTCTGACATATGGACAACCTAAAACATTAACAGGGGAATGTAATAAAAGTTGCAAAGAGCAAAACAATTCGCACCAATAAGACTAAAAATCCACATCTCGCAATGTAATATTGTTCCTTAAACTGTTATTGCATTGCGAATTTTAATTGCGCATTGCGAATTTTAATTGTGCACTCATAAGAAGTGCTTGAAGGTGTCGTAATCTTTTGGAGCAAACATAACGACTTTTTCAGTAAGAAGTTTTATTACATTAACTGCGCATTGGCGCAAACTATAAAATTCGCAAACGGTCTTTCACTGTCGGAAGTGGTCGCTAAACAGTTTCCGGGCTTGCAAAAGCTATATTAAATTCGCACAAAGCAAAATTTGTTCGTGCAAAGGCATAACTTTTCGCACTGCGAATAGTTTTTCCGTTAGCGATTTTTATTACATTCCCCCGCAAGTGATTTGTGCAGGACAATATGAGGTGCAGACAAATTGGAATTGACTATTTACAGACAGAACCATGACAAAATATGCATCTGGTTAGTATTTCAAACCTCTTAATTTCACTAATAATAGTGAAATTTCACTAATTCACTAATAATAACATTCACAGAGGATAAACAGCAATTTCTGGGAACATCTGGACAACATTTGGTGTAAAAACCCAGGAAAAAAAAAGATGTAAAATCTGGCAAAAGCACCCACTGAAATGCATTATAAAATGGAGCGACCACAAAAAAAACTGTAAAATTCGGGAAAACATAAACTCAGGGGATGCAAAATTGAGGTTTTGCAGAAAAGTTGGTACCGACTTTTTTTCTGGGGTCGAGGTGCTTACAAAGGAATTCCCAAAAGTGGTGCTAAAATGAAAATGGCTTCAAATTGGGGTAAACTTTTCATTTGCACCAGAAAATGATTGAATGAAAAACTCACAGTCACCTGCATCTTATTTTAGGGAGTTGCATGAAAAGTTGCAGAAAGGTTGACTGCAAATTAGTTTGATTGGAAATGCCGATTTGCATGTGCTTGTGCAGTCTCGAGGTAGACCTACCAGGAGAGTGCCCCATCAGTGTGCTTATGAAATCCTTTGCCTGCCAGTTAGCCTGCCCACATATGGGCAACTTTAGCTTTGCTGATCAACTATATTTCAAGGGCAAGTCAACCCTAAAATAAAAATTTGCCTAATTAAAGAAAACTTTATTCTAAGATACTTTTTCTCTGGTGTTTAAGTTATTTGTAAACGTATTGCTATTGAAATCAGTGTCTGTCTGTCCCTTTCTATTCTCTGCCCTGGTGTCTAAGGGCTGCAACACACGGTACGCCTTATTCAGATCTGACGCAATGAGAAAAAGCGTATGTACGCATCTTGTAGGTCCAACATTCATATTACTTACATTATATCCGTCTTGTCGCATCTACTTCCTCTCATCGCTTTGGATCGGAACAAGCCGCACCGTGGAGTTCAGCCCTAAGACTGTTGATACAATGTAAGACAGGGCAGCTGATTAACAGACCTGACTTTGCTGGGGAACCAAGACTGTTGCAACATTTTTTAAAAAGTAACAACTGGGAGTTAAGCCAATGCTGCTTTCAATATCAATTGTTTTTACCAATAACTTTAAAAGCACTGAAAATTTGTAATGAATGTATATTGGAAAGTTGCTTAGAATTATGTTTTCTTTTATTACACATTTTTATTTTGGGGTTGACTTGCCCTTTAACTAAGAATGCAACATATTGTATTTTTTTACATAAACCCTCATGATGTTGGTCAATGATACATAATATATGGCGTTTGCCTTCATGTAGGACTGAAAATTATTATTACCACTAAAATTATAACTTTTATTGGAGCTCCCCATATAACTTCACTGATCCATGTCCATTTAATTGGCTCCTCCTAACACAGAACAATGTGGGTTACTAGTCGCATCAGTTCTGTGTCAAATCATGCTTAGCTGCTATGTGCAAAAGACAGGGTGGCATAGTGCAGTTTACTACCATCTTACCTAGACAGCCTGAGAAAGCAGCCAACAGGACGTAGAATGGCTGGCTGGTGCTAGCAAAGTTTTTGGGGAACTTTTCAGTAAAGCTGTGCAAAATGTATCTCTTCAAGGTACATTTCTTTTATTTTAAGTGATGTACAATGCAATGGCACAAACCTTACATGTCCCCTTTTCGTAAAGGTACTCCCTTGTCATTGAGTAGGTTTGATTGGAAGTTTATGCTGGGTGAATCCTAATACATTTCTCCTGTTTTTGTAAAATGTGGGCATGGGAGTAAACTGTGTGCCTGTGACGTTTTGTCAAATAATGACCTACGACATGGTCGTTTCTGAGACATCAACAGAACTTTCATACCTAGCAGACTGTATGACTAAGTGATCAAATGGGTTCCCTGTATACTCTGTTAAAACAGTCAATAGCTGGACCATATGGTTCCCTTTATTTAGGTTAATCTTAAGTCTAATGCAAACTGCATGGGTATATTTTCCTTTTTAGTTGGTCTAATCAGTGCTTAGTTCATATTCTGTTGAAAATTCAACAGTATACAGGTATGTGGTCTGCAATGTGGAAACCTGTTATCAAGAAAGCTCCAAATAATGAGAATGCCATCTCCATAGACTTTATTTTAATTAATAAAAAAACCTTTGTTTTTTAAATAATTTCATTTTTCTGTGTACTAATAAAACAATACAAGACTAAAAAAGATATGTGAGTCTTCCCAAAAATAAGGAAAAGAGTTTTAAAAATACAAAAACATTTATTAGGACGTGAAAGACAAAAGCCTAACGCCTTTTATGCCTACTGGGACACTTACTCATAGGCTAATGGTATAATAAATAAAATGCATAAATAAAATGCATAAGTCGTAGGTATCCCAAAGAAGCCTTTATTGCGAGAGCCGTACATGGAACAAAGGCAATATGGGAACATAAGTAATGAAAAACTCAAAGCTTTCTTAATAGTTATGAAATATAAGTAGATATGGTATTGTTCTGCAGTATATGGAGTATAAGGGCAGGACTACATGCCGATTCAGCCGCGATCCAAAGCGCTGTGCAAAATCGCAGGCGTCACATCGATGCGACGGAAACAAGGTAAGTAATGGCAGTGTCGGATCAATTGTTGATGCGACACGACTGTCGGATGCAGACGTAGCGTGCAGCGTCTGCATCCAACAGTCTTGTCGCATCAATGCTTCTACACGATGCGACAATTGAATTACTTACCTTATTTCCGTCGCATCCGACGTGACGCCTGCGGTTTTGCGCAGCGCGTTGGATCGCGGCTGAATCGGCCATGTAGTCCTGCCCTTATTTTGTAATTGATTCACAAGGTATTATATGTTGTTATGAATTATTACAATGATTTTTATGGCCCATTACTTAAAAAAAACATGTAACATCAAAATCATTACAGTCTACATTGGTGGGGATGTTACTAAGTTGATAATCACAGGTATAGATAAAGCAGTAGGTGGAAAGAGAGGTGGGGACATAATTTCAAAACTACCCCATTTAGAGACCAAGTTTCATTTAAAAACTAGGAAACCCCTTGGCCTTAATAGCTATTTTGATATTACATGTTATTTTAAGGAATGAGCCATAATGATCATTGTAATAATTCACAATAACATATATTACCTTGTGTGGTGTTAATGCAAGTGGCATGTAGATGTCACTTTGCTCATACTTATACTGTGCATACTTCCTGGTAGCTTAAAAGTGAAAGCTTGCTGTTGTGTAATGCCTGCATGACTCTGCTAATAAAGCATTGTTATACTCTACTCATCCTCGGCTACCCAAAACATAACAGATTGACAAGGTGGCTCTTCTACCTCTCTGCAGCAGCCTGCAGCTTTTCTTCCAAACCCTGGTGAGCCTACCAAACCTTTTACTGCTTAGATCCGTATGTTTGAAAATTACATTATTGCTGCTGACCAAGTGGAGATTTCTGCTGCTAGAAAGCGTGCTTTACTTATTGACTGCCTGGGAGCAGAGGGACAGCGTATATTCTATACATTACCATTACCTGATGATACTTATGAAACTGCTCTCACTGCTATAAAGAACTTTTTCGTGCCAAAAGTAAATGTGGTTGTTGAAAGAAATAAATTCCGCCAACGTGGACAGCGTTGTAGCAGCTTTGAGAGAGCTGGTTGTTACCCGTGACTTTGGGAATCTAACAGATGAAATGCTAAGATACCAAATAGTGGAAAAAACAAACTCACCTCGCATTAGAGAGAGACTGCTCCTAGAGCAGGATTTAACCCTTGCAAAGGCTATTACAGTTGCTAGCCAAATTGAAACAGCAATGGCAGAGGTTCAAACCTCAGTCAGGGAACTGCTGGGAATGTAAAGATTGTAAATTCAGCACTGTGGCCTAATAATGCACAGTCACAGGCAACATACAGTGCTAAGGAAAGGGATTCACCTACACTGCAAAACTGCAGCAAATACAAATAAAAAATACTGCTTTCGCCATGGTTCAACACAACACACTACTACAAATGTTACAGTATTAAGTGTGGATAAAGCTGGTACATTTATTCCAGACAAGTTTATATGCACTGTCAGTGTCAGTACTGCTTCTGCTGACAAGGGACACCCCGTTTACCTGATGCTTGATACAGGTTCAGCTGTTTCTATACTACCAAAGGATATTTTCTTGAAATACTTTGCAAAAGATCCACTTGTTGCACCTGCCCTGAAACTTGTCAGTTACTGAAAGGATCCAAATTAAACCTACAATTAGTTGATGGTCTCATTACTACAGCACCAGTGCCTGCCACACAGCCAGTGTCTAAAACAGGGATCCCCAACCTTTTGAACCCGTGAGCAACATTCAGAAGAAAAAGGAGTTGGGGAGCAACACTAGAATGAAAAATGTTACTTGAGTGCCAAATAAGTGCTGTGATTGGCCATTTGGTAGTTCCTATGTGGATTATCAACCTACATTGAGACTCTGTTTGTCAGTACACCTGGTTTTTATGAAACCAAAATGTGCCTCAAAGCCTGGAATTCAAAAATAATCATCTGCTTTGAGGCCACTGGGAGCAACATTCAAGGGGTTGGAGAGCAACATGTTGCTCACGAGCTACTGGTTGGGGATCACTGGTCTAAAATGTCACCACAAAGCAACACTTCACTGGGCTGTGCAAAGAACTTTGTACACAAAGTTAAGTTGAGACCAGATGTAAAACCAGTACGCCAGAAATTGAGGCGATTGCCCTACTCTATAAGGGAGACTGTCTCACAGGAACTAAAGAAACTGGTAGAGCAAGATGTGATTGAAAAATCAGAATCCTCTGAATGGGTTTCACCAATTGTTGTAACAAAAACTGGAGGTATCCGATTGTGTGTTGATCTCCGTGAACCTAATAAAGCAGTTGTTATGGATAATCATCCCTTGCTACACATAGTGGAAATATTTTCAGAACTCCGACGAGCAAAATTATTTTCTACTCTGGATCTTCAGAGTGCTTATCATCAAGTATTACTGCATGAGGAAAGCAGAGACCTCACTGCATTTATCAACCATGATGGTTTGTTTCAGTTCAAGCGTGTACCTTATGGACTGGCTTCAGCACTGAGTTGTTTTCAAAGACTGATGTCTTCTATACTCCATGGCATACTTGGTGTAAAATGCTACTTGGATGAAAAAATTGTCTACGCTCCAACTATGGATCTTCATGACAAGTACCTAGAAAAGGTTCTGAAATGCATTGATTCTGCAGGACTGAAACTGAACCTTTCCAAATGCCATTTCAGACAATCTCAGCTGTCATTTCTGGGTCATATAATTTCACAAGATGGATTACTGCCTGACCCTGACCATGTCAACGCTGTTACACAAGCACCTACTCCATCTAATTTTCAGACCTTATGAGCTTTCTTAGGTCTTACTTCATGGTATTCTAAGTTCTAAATGTTCTTATTCTAAATAACATTGCATTTGTTTCTCATATAACATCAGCTACAGTAATAACATTTCTGTCTACAGTCTTCAGCAGAGAAGGTAATCCAAAGGAGTTAATATCAAACAACGGACCACAGTTTGTCTCATATGAGTTTGAATCCTTTCTCAGAGAGAGGAATATTGTGCATACGAAATCATCAGTGTATTACCCATAAGCAAATGGAGAAATCGAGTGATTCAACAGAAGTCTGAAAGAAGCACTACAGACAGCAAATCTAACTGGGAAATCTTGGAAAGTATTTACAACAGAGTTCCTACATAACTACAGAGCAACTTGCCATGCAACAACCCAATCATCTCCAGCTGAATTATTAAATTGCAGACAGATGTGCACTAAGTTACATGTTGCACAAGCCAAATGCAAGGCTTATACTGACAGAAAATGTGGTGCAAGAGAAGTGTACTTTTCAGCCTGGATCTTTAGTCAGAATTAAGAAACTAGGAATACTGAAACAAGAACAATCTAAATTTACTACACCACTTGAAGTGAGACGCCAGCAAGGACCATACACATATGAACTATCTAATGGACGCATATGTAATACAAGTCATCTTGCGCCTGCTGGATATGACTTTGGAGAGGCTCCATTTGGTGGGGGACATTTTCCTACTTTCCCCTAGGGGGGAAATGTGCTGTTCATGCAAATGGCCTGTAGATGTCACTGTGCTCATACTTATACTGTGCATACTTCCTGGTAGCTTGAAAGGGAAAGTGAAAGCTTACTGTTGTGTAATGCCTGCATGACTCTGCTAATAAAGCACTGTTATACTCTACTCATCCTCGGCTACCCAAAACATAACACCTTGTGCATCAGTTATACAAAAATAATTTCTATAGTTATATTTCTATAACCCTTTCACTGACACTGAGAATCTGACTCTGCTATTGCTGAAATAAAATGTCTCCTGTTTTCAAGAGTTCCATTTATGACTACATTGTTGGTAGACTGGACCCCTTTGCCTTCTTATAGGTGGGTGAAAGTGGAGATTATATAGATTGTGGCCTTAAAATAGTCATACATACTTAGATCTGCTTTGTTTGCAATATTGTACAGTTGTCTTTGTCTGATATCCAGTCGCATTTGGTGAGGACCACATCCATGGCTCTGTGAGGCCCTGAGCTTATGTGTTTTTTAAATCAGTAAGATCTATTTCTGTCCATGCTTGATTAGATATTGGTTGGGGAGGCTGTCCTTTTGACCCTAAACAGGAGCCAATAGCTGCCACTCTGTCAGGAGTAACTTAGTGGGCAGACAGTGTATCTGTGCATGGTGAAATTTAGGGCAAATCTACAGATGTCTAATTGTCTGCCTGCTCGGCCTCCTCACATAGGCATGTTTAAAAGGCCTTAAACAATTGCCTTCCTGATTGATATTTCAGATATTGATCTTAATGTAATTTACAGGCCATTGCACTTCATTGTGACCTCTTGGCAGAAATCATCCCCTTAATTTGGCTGCATCCCAAACCAATAAATTGTGAATAAATATCATATAGATAAACAAAATGTACCCCACAATTCAAAGGATAAATATGGGAACGGGGAAATGAATTGCGGGGGTACATTTTGTATATATGAACTTTAACAATATTTTTTCACAAAGCCATGTTTTTATGCTAATTGCTTAATGTTACAAGTGATGCATGTCACTGTTTCCCACTTGTGGGGTATGTATGGCACATTCACTGTGAATTGAGCACTTTGAGAAAGGCCTTAGGGTAGGCCAAAATGTCAGTTTTGTATAATATAAAAATTGTATTCTTCTAAAAGACCTGTGAGTGCGGATCCCTTTTGAGTGATATATATATATATATATATATATATATATATATGAGCCTTCGCCCCAAATGTATTTTATCCAGTGAGAGGCACCCCAGGCACTTCCTTTCTCTTCCATAATAACAGGTTGTCTGTTAGCCCAGAATTCATTTCCACTGCAAAAAATCCATCCATGCACCTAGTAGTAGATGTGAGAATAGCACCCAGCAGGACAAATATAGGGAAAATCCATGTTATGTAAAGGTGGCCATAGACATAGAGATCCGCTCGTTTGGTGATTTCGCCAAACGAGCGGATCTCTCCCCGATATGCCCACATTGAAGTGGGTGATATCGGGCTGTTCTGATCGTGGGCCCTAGAGCGGATAGCGGAACCACATAAACGCACATATGCGCCCGAGAGCCAACGGGATTTAACCTGCCCGATTGAGATTTGTCCGACTTCCGGGCAGATATCAATTAGGGAAGGCCATCAGGTGGCCCCACACATGGACCAATAAGCTGCCGACTCGGTCTGCCTGCAACTTTTATCGGACCGCGTATGGGGGCCTTAAGACTGAGATAAGATTCGAATACCTGAAAGCACTTGCCTGATGCTGTGCTGGCTTTTTCTGCAAGCACTGGAACATAGATCACAAACTGATTCTTTTTGTTTTGATATTGTGCCTCTTCAATTAATTGCTTAATAAAAATGTAAAAATTGAAGAATTCATTAATTGCAAAGAATGCAGTGCATTGTACTTACTAGATATCACATTATATTGATCGTGACACTATAAATTTTAAGAGAAACTTGTGTTTTATCAAGTGGGTTTTAGAACTTAAATCTTTAAAGGTCTGAATATGTTCTAATGGAAATTGATGTAAATGTCATATGCACTACTTATTGCAACTTATTTCAGGTAGGCTGTTTGATTGATGTGCTGCAGTGCAGTGTTCTGTGCCAGTGTCTAGTTTAGCTAATGTTACCTGTACTTAATTCGCTTTATAAATAATTATTTATTTTTAGCAGTAAGTAGGTTTCGCTTTTTTATCTTTTGGAGAATGTGGTAAAAAATCCTCTGTTTTATCGAAAGGGAGATGTAAGAGATTTTAGAACTAAAATTCAAATCTTGCAGAGCTTAGAAAATGATTTTGCAATCTGCCATTTAGTGAGCTTTTGATTTGCATTTCACAGATGGAAAACAAAAATATGCTTAATTTCCATATATTGTTATGAAGAAGAAATAAAAAAAAATGCATAAAAATAACATTGGTGCAACTAATTCAATTGCTTTACAAATAATTTTAGGGCATTGTTTGAAATGCAGATTGATTATTTGATCTAAATTGTGCCCTGTTCAAAGCCATATTTCTCCAAATAACAGATTTAAATTAGATTAGGGCTGTTGCTGTTCTTGAGAATACTGTTAGCAGCAGTCATTGCTGGCTAAAAATGCATCTAAGGACTGTGTCACATACAGCATTGCCATTGGGAAATTGTCAATACCACATCAACCCTGTTGCTTTAATTGTCTGTGACCGCTCATAGGGCAAATTTTGACCCAAAAATACACCTTAAATGGGTTGTTCATCTTCCAAACACTTTTTTCAGTTTAGTTGTTTTCAGATTTTTCTTATTAGCTTTGCATTCTTTTTTTTACCATTTTCCAGATTTGATGTTTGAAATGGTAGCTCAGTAATCCAGGTGCAGATTCTGAACTGTTATAAATGCTACATTATTTGATACATTTCTCAGCAGCATTTCTAGCATTATTCTATTTTAGACTTTAGTTCCCCTTTAGGGGCTAAAGAAAAATCACAGGCATACAGGGTAGGTACTAGCAGTCGTTGCAGAAATGCAGTCGTTGCAGATTCAAGGCGTCCGAGTTCACGGGCGCTATCTTCTCTTTGGTAATCCTCGGGAAGAGAGTGGCATGTCGGCGCATGCGCAGTTGGCGCAATCTGCCAGTCCTGAACAACTGTGCATGTGCCGAAAGTCACGGAAATTGTCGAAGTGCCGGAAGAAGACCCCAAGATTACTAAAGAGAAAAAGATGGCGCCCATGAACTCCGATGCCCTGAATCTGCAATGAGGGGTAAGTAAAGAGTTAGGGGCATTTACCCAGGGTAACACCCAGGCTGGGGGGAACAGGGAGGGGGGTCTATGTAGGATAGGGGCGTATGGGATGTTAATAAAAAGGGGTTTGGTTCTCCTTTAAGTATTGTAGAAAATTATTTATTAAATAAACCCAATAGGCTAGTTTTTCCTCCAGTAAGGATTCATTGTCTTAGTTTAGCTCATGTACAAGGACTGTTTTATTTTTACAAAGTAATAGGAAATAATTGTAAAACATTTAGATTATTTGGATAAAATGGAGTTCTATGGAAGACGACCTTTCCGTAATTCAGAGCTTTCTGGATAACTGGTTTCCGGATAATGGATCCAGTACCTGTAACAAGTTTCTGTTTTATCTTGCCCTTAAAATAAAATGTCATGATGAAATCAAATTCAAATCTTTTCATGGTTTTGCATTAAATGTGTTGTTATGTTTTATTCCAGGCCTATGGATCAGGATGCGACATTGTCATACTAGCAAATGACTTTGAGTGTGTACAGATTATTCCCGGTGCTAAACATGGAAATATTCAAGTTAGCTGTGTGGAGTGTTCCCAGCAGCAAGGCAGGGTAAGGTTTACTATTATAATTCATCATATGTTACACCTGTAAACATCAGTCATTCAGTGAAGAAAAATTACAGTTACTATCTTTTTTTAAAAGTACATATCACACGTGGAGGCTTATTAATCAATATTCTCATTTTAGTAGTTTTTGAGGTTTTTGAAACCAAGACTCACTTTCTCTAAAACCACAAATGTAATGGAATTTATTTAAAGATCCAAATTTAAAAAGAACTAATAAAAAAAAAGCGCAGAACGATCTGAAAAAAAAATAACGAAACCCTCTAAAAATTGGAGTTTTTCCAGACAATTTCAAGCGGAAAAAAATAGAAAATCTGTAAAAGCCAGAATCAATTTAAAAAGGTCCTATTGACTTTTATAGGACCTCAACAACTTTTACCTGGTGAATTGTTGTATTAGGGTTTTTTTGTGGTTTTGACACTTCATAAATCTTGAATTTTTTGAGTTTTTAAGAAATCTAGGAAAACCATGACTTTAAGAAATTTGTGGGAAAAAAAATTAAAATGTTATTAAATAGGCCCATAAGGTACATGCTACAAAATACATTTTTTTCTGTTTATGTATATATGTAATTCACTAATATATGTAAATTTAAAACTTGGTTGAAAACAAATGTCTTCAGTCTTTTAACTGATTTAAATTATTTTCTCTTTCTTTTTTCTCTTTTTCTTTAGATTGCTGCATCTTATGGCAACACTGTATGTATATTTGAACCGTTTGAAAACATAAACTCCCACAAGCGAAATAGTGTAAGTGTTACCCTTATTCATGATTCATTCATTTTTGAATCTGATATATTAACCCCAACTCAAGGAAAGCCTACATACCTGCACTTGATAGAAAACGAATAGCTGGTTAAAATAGAACAAAACTCAAAGTTAAATTAAGTGTCCATGGCAACAATAACCAACCAGGAGCTTGCGCAACTGAAGTATTTAAAATTCTATCTTTAACGTGCACATGCTTCTGGAAGTGGTGCTAGAGAGAAAAGTGTTTCAGGGGCATGCAGTGGTTGGGAAAAGGACCAGTAACATTAAATTTTTTTTTTTCCAAAATTTGTTAGTATAGAACGAAAAATAAACACCAAGGCAAATAAAATTTTTAAATTGCCTTTATTAAGAGATAACTCACCAAAACTCCACTTCCTGTCCTCTTCTAAAATGGCGAAAGGGCGACCATCCATGCAGCGGTGTTCAACTTCTCCTCCCTGGCTATTCTAGTGACAGTATGTGAAGGAGGCAGAGGTCCGCTCTGCAGCGCTTCCCCTATTCCCAGCAGTCGGACTTTGACTCCAGCCTTTCCTCCGACGAGGAAGAAGAAGAAGAAGAGGGCAGCCTTTGCCTCTCCAGCGGCAAGTGGTGCTGAAGAATATCCCCAGGACTACGGTGCACAAGCGCATTTTGAAAATGTTACTGGTCCTTTAAGTTTTGTTCTACCATACAACTGTTGATGTGAATATATGTAAACATTAATATGAAAAATGTTGCAAATGAGTTTGGCAACCAGTTACAGTATATGTACTCAAAATGTTTGTGTCAGCAAAAGGAATAATATATAACCCTGTATGTGTAAAATATAAATAAAAGAAAAGGATGCTTTTCAAATCATTTAAACTCCATATTTAATTGCAGATGGCCCAAAGACAAAATATCCAAAGTTTAAATGAATAGTTCAGTATAAAATAAAAACTGGGTAAATAGGTGCAAATTAAAAGATGTTTCAAATATATAGTGGTGCTTGAAAGTTTGTGAACTCTTCAAAATGTTCTATATTTTTATATGAATTTGACCTAAAACATCACCTGAATTTCAAACAAGTCCTGATCTGAACCCAATTGAGCATGCATTTCACTTTTTGAAGACTAAACTTCAGACAGAAAGGCCCACAAACAAACAGCAACTGAAAGTCACTGCAGTAAAGGCCTGGCAGAGCATTAAAAAGGAGAAAACCCAGAATCTGGTGATGTCCATGAGTTCAAGACTTCAGGCTGTCATTGCCAGCAAAGGGGTTTTAACAAAGTATTAGAAATGAACATTTTATTTTCAGTTTTTTAATTTGTCCATTAATTGTGAGCCCCTGAAATGAAGTGATTGTGTTAAAAAAAAGGATTTAGTTCCTCACATTTTTATGCAATCTTTTTGTTCGTCTGCAGTTCAACTGCATCTGAATTGTGTAATTTAAAAGTCATTGTGGTAATGTACAGAACCAAAATTAGAAAAAAAGTTGTCTCTGTCCAATTATTTATGGGCCTAACTGTACATTTGTGCATGATAGTACAGCTTAGAGTTAGCATTACTAATTGGGGAGGTGGAGGAAAGTGGAAGAATATCATCTTTTTCAGCATGAAGGAGCTTACATTTGTTGATTGCTGATCAGACTGACAAAATATTATACATATATTTTACAGTATATTGTGAATAATAATTTAGTACAGCATTCCCAGGCTATAGCCTGTTCAACAGATGCAGCACCCACAAAAGCATGGATGGTGATGGTATTTCTTGTAGTACCATTTTGACCTCGTGTAAGACAAAACTCAGTAAAGGAAAACCTTTAGAAATAGTCAGGCAATTTATTCTTACATAATACAACATAACAGTTTTGTCTGGGTAAGCTGTTGGAGTAACACACAGAATGTCAGCCAAGGACTTACCAAAGACACACCTCTTGGTCCAGGCATTATATAGCTATCAGAAGGCTTTTACAATAAGTGTGACAAGGGTTTCACGGAAATACCATACATAGTCTGTCTCCTCCTTGTACAATTAATGTCCAAATGATTTACTTAGTCTTACATGTTATCAAAGGAATGTTGTAACATACTGTGCCTAGCTCCAACAGTCCACAGCCTCGCAATCAGCTATCGGCTAACCAAGGCCATTGTGGTATTTCAAGTTATTCGAGCAGCACGTCTGCAGTAAGGGGCCCCCAACAGACAGACGTTATGCTAACACTCTGGAATTTAAGTAACAGAGTGATGATCTTTTGTTTGTATGGCCTAGTATAAGCTATATGATTGACCATTGTCCACAGTAGACCATTAGTCCATCCTGCCTTGGGCCTTATAGCGTTATGGCGTCATAGAGGGTGGGGGTGACAACTATCAACCCTCTGACACTAGCCATTCGTCCGTCTTAGGATTTGGACCGTTCCAGATATTTTTATATTTACATTACCTCTCTTGAAACATTAAATATGTTTCACATTAGTAATTACAGGCACAGTAAGAGTGCTGAGAGGACCCCCAGGAACAAGGGAGGTCTATTATAAATGGGACAGTGGTGTGCACTACTGTGAGTTACAGTTCAACTGTCGTGGCAGCACCAATACAGAAGTGCAGCTAAAAAGCTGAAATGAATGAAAACAAGGAAAACAGGAAGCTAGGGGGCTAGAAGTATTTCCTGTTTTTGAGGAACTAACGTGACTAGGGACCGCTGGAGCCGCACAATGAAGCAAGAGCTGTCTGAATATAACATGTAGTCTAAGATTTAAGCAAATATATGATTATAGTGAAGTTAGGTTTCAAAATAAAGCAAAATAAAGCATTACAGAGAGATAATAAAAGGAAATCATTGGATAGAGATAATGAGACATAGTAATAATCATCCTGAGTAAGATAAAAATGTAAAAATGAAGATTAATAAAAATGAAAAAATACTAAAATGAAGCTAAAAATGAAAAATACTGAAATGAGGCTAAAAATGCTAAATTCAAACTTTTTCTTTTCTCTATTATCTAACTTAACCCTTCTACTATCAACTTTTCTTGTTCCTCTCCTTGCTTTCTAGCTTCCTTTGATTCTCAGGCACTTTGACTTTCTAGGGCACATACTTGACCTTTTACCTCTTTTGCTGCCTCTCTCTTTCTCTTAGCTATTACGGGAAAACAACTCATCATAGAGTGGGGAGGCTGACGGCTCTATGTATGCCTTATGAGTTAATCTGTGTGTTTTTAGTCAGACGCACTTCTGCAGCATCCCCCATCGCCCCCCTTTTTCTCTACTTTGTATTGTACGGGCGGGGTAGAGCTTAGCTGTGGGGCTGGGGACAGCCTGCTCGTCTGTATCTGAGCTATAACTTTCAGAGAACTTATCTCTGAGCTGTTTTTCTTTTTTCTTGTCAAACCTCCCCCATAAGGCTGAGAAAGTTTTATCATATAGATGTAAATCAAATGTGAGCAGAAGTTGGAAGGTACTTATAGCACAAATTCTAAAAGAGAAATATAGACCAAGTATTAATGCTAGGATGACATGGATAGACTTAATGAAACTTCCAATGGAGTTGTTTTAACCAGCTATAAAATTTTACCTAATCATTTGGAATAACTGAACTGTTCTATAAAAACATTACACTTATTGTTGCATCTCTAAAACTTTGACTATATGACATTCAGCAAACATTTCAGAAACAATATGAGTACAACCTTCTTTTTCCTATCAAAACACATGATAATCTAAAATCATACTATTTTGGTCAGCTACTCTATTTTTTTTTTTTATAGATTTAACATTATGGGCAGGACTGGTCTTGGAATCTAGACTCTACTCAATACTAATATTAGCACATGACAGAGTTCTATTATAATGGGGTCTATCATTTTTTTTTTCTATGTCAGTGCTGTTTACACACAACCAGCTACATATAGAGCTGAGGACCTGGGGCAATAATACAATAATGAGTAATTACAGGAAACTTTCCTTCTAAAACCTTTTTAAACAGATACAATTTTACCTTTGTTGTTTTTCATAACTAATCTAAAATTAAACATATAGAGAAAATGTTACATTATCACATTCCCATTGCTCTTATAAATTGTACACAATTTAACTATATCACGTTCAATACTGTATGAATTGAAAACTTAAAATTAACCCGTTTCAATATCAGTCCATCAGTTCATTATAGGGGAAAGTCCAATCAGAGAGACATCATGGCGGTGGATAGACATATGAAGAAATATTCAACAGTCACTTGTATTCAGTCAATGCAACAGTCTCTGTACAGTTCTTAAGAGTTCATAATCAGTCCATGGTTTCGATATTAGGATAGGCAAAAATGTAAAGGCATCACAGATATGAATGGCAAACTTTGAAATGGCTCTTTGTATGCATGCAGAGTTTCTTTCAATGAGTGGTGGGATCAATGATAGCTGTTCTATTTGGAATGGATTGGAATAATCTCAACAGCTACTGATGGAATTTTGCTCAGATCACCAACCTGGAAACAAAGAGACAATGTGACAATATCTGGTGTTCTGGTAATACTGACTTATCTAATGTACTAGCTTAAGAACTCTAATGAAACTACTGTATGAACTGTCAGTAATGAGAAGTGGTTGTACATTTATGATATGAGTGAAGGATGTTTGTTTTCTTGTGGTTAATTCAAATGGAGAGAGTCCACAACACCTGATAGGATTGTTGCAGAGAATTGATAGGACAGCTGGGAATAAATCCAACCAAATGCTGCCAGTAATTGTGTTGTTGGAAGTGGGATGGTACAAAGACACAACTCCACTTAAGATCAGTGATATTTGCAAATTTGTAACAGAATCGAAAATTTAATTATGTAAACTATCAAATACAACCTGTACTGTTTCCTTCTTATAACAAAATAATATTGATTAATCATAACCAGGAAAAACATTTAACAAGTTCTCTCTTGTACCTTTATATATATATATTTATATTTTTAGCCTAAATGAGAATGACATAGACCCATTTTAGTAGCATCATGTATTTCTACAAATTTGGTAGTGAAATTACTGGTTATCAGACAAAATCAACAATAAATCGAAGTCACTTCTGCATTTTCTTACACTTGCAGACGTGTGATGCAAGATACACAAGTGCAAAGATTACGGGAGAAAGTTTTCTGTAGCAGCGGCACAAGCACATAAGCTGCATTTTTATGAACTGACTTATTTAATTAGAAAAAATAGTAACAACAACAGAACCCACAATATAATACTCCTCTCTTGTTGTACTGCAAATGCAGTACAATAATATGAAATAATAGATTCACATCTGTCTAGAGAATAATGAAAGGAATTTAACCTGTAGCAATGAGTGAATCGGGTATGGATCCAAACTGCATCAAGTTTACCTTCATGTGGGTGAAAAAGATCCAGATGCAGGAGATACAGAAAAAAAAATACAGATGAGTATAAAACAGTAAAGTTAAAAATATTTGCTGTGGTTAAACGTTCCTGAGCCTGCTGCCTGACAAAAAGAAAGTTACAAAACAGTGAGAGAAGTTAAGCATCTGAAATATTGTGCAACGGAGGATTCTGGGAAATGTAGTGTTTATGACAGTACCAGCAAATAGAATCCTTCTTGTTATTAATTGGACTATGAACTAGATTTCCTCTTAAAGGGTGCTGTAAATCTAATGCACCATTAAGTACTTCAGTGTGAAACAACTGACCATGATTTATTTGGTCGTCAGGACATTTGTCTTCAGAATATTCAGGGGAAGTACTACTGTTAATAAGCTTAAAACATTCTGAACTATTAGCTCAATAAGAATCTTCATTACTGGGGGCTGCACCGTGAAACAAAAAGTTCTGAGACTGTGTAACCCTGTATCACTCTAAAATTGCCAATAGGCACATTCAAAATAGCATTTAATTGCTCCTTAGTATCCATATAAAGGACTGGATCTAAGTTTGCTGAGCAAGGAGCAGAGAAAAGGTGTAATGTCTCAGCTGAAGTATATGTGAGAAATATCACTTTCTATTGTTGGCAAAAGCCTGCTAAATCTAATGGCATGCAATTTGTATAGTAAAATATTTTCTCTTTCACATATCATTTATCTGTCACAGTAGAATGTCAAGTTGTGAGGGAAGAAAACTATCGCCTTCTGGCCAGGAAAACGCAGTCTTGTCCCCTCAGCTGTGACACTTAACAAAGGCTTTGAAACTTAAAATGTTTTGGGCACTCAACTAGCATATCTAGGAGGATTGTTAGATATTCCAAACTGATGGAACATGTTTTTTTTTTCAGATCACAAGTAAAACATAATACACTTAGAAAAGAGTTATCAATCTGACACATAAAGATAAAAAAGAGAAGTAAGTTTAGTTTGAGACAAAAAACTTCAACAAAGAACATTTAAAGAGACAACACTAATATTTCTGTTAAAATAGAAAGACAAGTGGAGTGAATTAACTAACCTTATTCACGAGTAACCCATTCACAAACAGAAATACACAAGAGAACTAATGTTACTATGAGAATAAGAACAAAGAAGACAATGTTAGGATAAGATAAGAATAGAGACATGATAGTCAAAGACAAAATGACAATATTTTAATGACAGACACATAGAACAAATATTATATTACAAGAGGTACCTATGAAAACATATAAACATTAAAGAGAACCAAAAACAGTAAGGTAAACATATTCATTACAGACACATCAAAGTCATATAACCGTCAAGTCAAGTCAAGTCCTTTTCTTTCTAACATACACACAAGTAATACATTCAAAATATGCTCTAACAGACCTGTAGGATGCAAAAAAGCTTAGCAGCGAGCTATTAACATTGGTTTATAAAACAAACTGGGCAAACAAACAGACATATAAACTGGAGTCACCTGCAGGAAAAAATGATGTTATACTTTTCTCTGTAATTTAGAATAGGCTTACAATTGAGTGTAAAGGGAGAAAATAGGTTTGAAGTTGCAGACAACACCTAAATGTTTGTATGACTCTCGTTTTTCATCTGACAATTCAAACGGACAGGAAAGTGATTCACACTTCACACTCTACAGAATTTCCTTCAGAAAACCTAGTTTTCCGTATTTCTGGCCTGCTAGGTCGCCCCATAAACAGGAACCGCAGAAAAACTTCTAAACAACAAGCAGACTCTGAGATAGAGCCACACATTCTCTCACACACCATTACACATATGACAGTTACACTAAAGTTATTCACACACTCAGCTAGGCAAACATTCAACATTCATGGATCCTTTTGCATTCATCAAACAACATACAGTACACGTGTAATTTCTATTTCAAGATGTTTTAGACTACACTTCATGATAAGGAATAAGAGACGTACAAAATACAAAAACAGGAAGGAAACTGTGGATTCCTATCATGAATGGCAGATAATTTCAGCTGATTAACACAACAATTAACAAAACAATAGGCAAAAAGAAGAAGTTAGAAAAAACATATATACCCCACCCAGGGGGGTACTTACGCGCGTGTATCCATCATCCGTTAAAGTAAAGCTTTACGGGGAAACCGTCCTGGAAAAGAAAATATCCACGGGTAAACTATCGACATCCGAGAACAAAGCCCCTCGGGTACACTCCAGTAAGACAGCCTGGAGCCCTCCATTGCCTGAAAAAAATGACTGGAAAAAACCGGATCACAGTCGTCGGGTCACCATATGATGGTATTTCTTGTAGTACCATTTTGACCTCGTGTAAGACAAAACTCAGTAAAGGAAAACCTTTAGAAATAGTCAGGCAATTTATTCTTACATAATACAACATAACAGTTTTGTCTGGGTAAGCTGTTGGAGTAACACACAGAATGTCAGCCAAGGACTTACCAAAGACACACCTCTTGGTCCAGGCATTATATAGCTATCAGAAGGCTTTTACAATAAGTGTGACAAGGGTTTCACGGAAATACCATACATAGTCTGTCTCCTCCTTGTACAATTAATGTCCAAATGATTTACTTAGTCTTACATGTTATCAAAGGAATGTTGTAACATACTGTGCCTAGCTCCAACAGTCCACAGCCTCGCAATCAGCTATCGGCTAACCAAGGCCATTGTGGTATTTCAAGTTATTCGAGCAGCACGTCTGCAGTAAGGGGCCCCCAACAGACAGACGTTATGCTAACACTCTGGAATTTAAGTAACAGAGTGATGATCTTTTGTTTGTATGGCCTAGTATAAGCTATATGATTGACCATTGTCCACAGTAGACCATTAGTCCATCCTGCCTTGGGCCTTATAGCGTTATGGCGTCATAGAGGGTGGGGGTGACAACTATCAACCCTCTGACACTAGCCATTCGTCCGTCTTAGGATTTGGACCGTTCCAGATATTTTTATATTTACAATGGATATAGAATGTAGATTATCAATGTGTTCTTCACTAACTCTGTCTGACGAAGGGGCCCGTCCCGAAACGTTACATTGTAATAAACACGCAGGGCTTTGCCCGCATGCATCGAGCTCTGAGTGCCAGTTTTTCTTCTATTATGCTGACTACAATTGGGGTTGCCGATCCCTTCTGACTGTGCACCGGGCCAACTTATGCTGGAGAGGCCAGGGTGTGCTGGTGGGTTCTGGAAATTGTTCTTCACTAACTTTTTCTCTTCTCTTACAGCAACTAAAAAAGCAGTGGCTCAGGACAGGACAGTTTTTCCTGAGTTCAGTGACTTACAACTTAGCATGGGATCCTCAAGGTAAACCTATTCTTGCTCAGTTTGTTCCATGTGATAGTATTGAGCAGGTATTTCATTGTAAAAGGTGCTTAAAGGGACCCTGTCATCGGAAAACATGTTTTTTTCAAAATGCATCAATTAATAGTGCTACTCCAGCATAATTCTGCAGTGAAATCCATTTCTCAAAAGAGCAAACAGATTTTTTTTATATTCAATTTTGATATCTGACATGGGGCTAGACATTTTGTCGATTTCCCAGCTGCCCCTGGTCATGTGACTTGTGCCTGCACTTTAGGAGAGAAATGCTTTCTGGCAGGCTGCTGGTTTTCCTTCTCAATGTAACTGAATGTGTCTCAGTGGACATGGATTTTTACTATTGAGTACTGTTCTTAGATCTACCAGGCAGCTGTTATCTTGTGTTGGGGAGCTGCTATCTGGTTACCTTCCCATTGTTCTTTTGTTTGGCTGCTGGGGGGGGAAAGGGAGGGGGTGATATCACTCCAACTTGCAGTAAAGAGTGATTGAAGTTTCTCAGAGCACAAGTCACATGACTTGGGGCAGCTGGGAAATTGACAATATGTCTAGCCCCATGTCAGATTTCAAAATTGAACATAAAAAAATCTGTTTGCTCTTTTGAGAAATGGATTTCAGTGTAGAATTCTGCCGGAGCAGCACTATTAATTGATTCGTTTTGAAATGTTTTTTTTCCCATGACAGTATCCCTTTAAGCTATAGCAGCCCAAATATTCAGGCCTGACTGCACTTAATAGGAGGACAAAACATAAAACTGCCTCAATATACTTAAACAAAAATCCCAAGTGAACCGGCTATAATTGTTAATCCAAATATTGCTGCCTCCATATTTAAATCCTTCATTGTTCACCCAACTTAACCCTACAGGGTGCAAGTTTAAGAGCACTATGGGGCGGAAGAGCACATGTTTTGTGCTCATTCTGCTCATTTTTATACCCCCCTGCCTGTTGTGTTCTGCACTGTACACCAGATGAAAAATCCAGTGCTCAATGCAGAGAGCAGTGCTATGATATGTATCTAAGCCCAGATGCAGGCTGCGTGTCCTGCCGCTCCCTATCTTGCTCATCTGAATAACAAGGTGAGGAGATGCCTACGTGACTCCCCTCATCTACCTCTCTTGGATCCTTCACTGTTACAACAGTTGGCGCTGGAACCAAAGGTTGTGCCATAAACAGAGGCCTGCAGCCATATGCAGAAGGCCAAACACAGCATTGCATAGTGCAAAAAATGGCCAATAGCTTTTTTTATATTTTTTTATTTCTGCACTTACTGCCTTCTCACTTGTGCTATATAATGTTTGTAAGCATTACAGCACATGTGAGATGGATCACTGAACTTCAAAATGGTTTCTTGCATAGATGATGTGCTCTATAATTTTTAAAATAGTATGTGTTGCCCATAACACACTCAACCTCTGCTCTGAGGTCATATGACCAGTGTCCAGTCATGCCCATATGACCATTCATTAATTTATTCTTCAAAAAAAATGGGGGCAGGGAAATCTGGACTGAATTTCAGCTATCTGTGCATGAGATTGTCTGGTGCCGGTGGGTTGACCTTATAACAGGAAAGCATCAGATAGTCAGACTAGTGCTTGGTTTTATGTAAACAATTTAAATACCTATGGTCATAGGTTGAATATGCTACGTAATAATTAGATTTGCTAACACCCATAAAAAAATGTTTTCTAAAAAAAAAAAAAATGTTCTTTTGTATTTCTCACATGAGCATAATTTAATGAGGTACAGTTTATGTCTTTGATGATATTTTGTCCTGTGGCACACTAGGAATTTTGTCTCTGCATGAGCAATTGACATTGTTTTATATGGACATTTGTCTGTTCAAATGATGGTTGGTTACATTAGATTATCTTCCACAGTTTGTATGTAAGGTGAATGTGTAGGCGGAGTGAAGAAAACTAGAGGAAATGTTAGAGATCAATGTTTTTGGAATTTCCAGAATTCACTGAAGAATAATTAAGTCAAATATAAAAGGAAGCTGCAATTGCAAACAATTAATTGTAAGCTGAATTGATAAAGCTAAAAGCCCTTACCCTTTTTTGTTCCATATGGTGCAGTTTGCATTGCCAGCCTGATTATTATCCACAATTCTGGCAAACCACAAATACAGTACATTAAAGTAAAATTTTTGCTCAGAGTAATTGCAGACTAAGCAGTGTCAAAAATTTAACATTTTAATCTATTCTGCCCTTTTTTCTTCAAGCATGTAGTGCAACTTAATCTTATGCAATATTGACAGTTTGAATGACTGGGGGTTTATATAAAATACAACTGTTTCCTAAACCATGAGATGTCCGTGGAAAAAACGTTGCATCAACTCTAGCTTTGATGCTATAACCATAGGCCACCAGGTTTTCAAAAACAGCCTTTGAGATTCAGCGAGCCATCTTCTCCAAAAACCTTGCTGAATAGACTTATAATACCATATCTGTAGTGACCTTAACTGTTCCACTTCCTTTGCAAAATTACTTTTAAACCTAGAAACGTTTTTACTTGGCAAAAAATACTACTGTGCCTTACAGTGCAATATCTGTCTAATTAATATTATTGCTTTGCAACTTTACTTTTTTTTAGTTTTGCTGACAATGTTTATTACATTCCCCCTTTATTCATTTATACTATGAAAGTCCATGTACACATTGATAGTACGTCTTGTAATATAAAGTAGAGTCATTTTGTTTAGTTAATCTCTTCTGCAGGTAACCAGTTGTTAACAGCTACTGATTATTTACAATTATGGGCCCCTCCATCAAGTGACATTCTAGAAGAGGAAGAGGATGATATGGACAGCCCTGACATGGAGAATAAAGTTCAGCCTGCCCTGAATGACTGGAATTGTATCTGGCAATGCAAGTAAGTTGAGACATTTGGAAATGTTACTTTTCTGAATATATCTAGTGGTGCTTAAGTGAATTAAACTTTTATGTTTGTATGTATGTATGTATTCCATACATTCTCATTCTTTACAATAAATTACACATTGGCGGTTATTTATGAAAATCCAAAAAGTTCTTACTCTTTTCAGTAAACTACTCCAACCAAATCTGCACTGACTTTTCCCCCAAATTTATCAATACATTTTCACAAATTTTTGTTGTGTGGGAAAAGTCACATTAAATTGTAAATGAAATCTGAATCGTAAGATTTTTTTCAGATTTTGTGCTCGAAACCTACTATTTTTCGTAAAATCGCCCTACAGCTAAGTGTTTTTTTGAAACTCAGCTCAACTCAGAAAATCTTCCAATTGTTAATTTATAATAATAAATAGCCCCCATTATTTTAACAACGCATGTAATTGGAGTGAGAAAAAGATTCTGCATAATGAATTCTGAATACAGTACCCCTGGTGTAAAATATAAGGAGATTATAAGTCATTCAATTACAATGTAAAAGCACAAACCTGCAGACTGAGTGCTACATGTCATGGAACTCCAAGGTGACTTCTAATATCCTCATTTTTTTTTTAAACAGGGAGTACACTTATTATTATTAATTATTAACTTTTATTTATATAGCGCCAGCATATTTCGCAGCGTTGTATGATATACACATTTCAGTAAGTCATGTGACAGAAATTCAATAAGCAAACATTATAAATGATGGCATCACTAATTACCATTTATAAGGATATCATTTACAGGACATTAGTGGCATAATATATGCTAAACTGTACCTCATATTTTAACATATTTAAGATATCAGAAGTTACAATAGAATGGAACAAGACCACAGGGCTAGTGCTTTTAAATCGCCTGTATTATTTAAAAATAAGTGACTTTAAGGGGATCTATTGCAAAATAAAAAATGAATATAAGCTTCATCTCACTGAAACAAGACACTTTCTAAATAGAATCAAGTAAACATTCTGTTCCATTTATGAAATAATCAAGTTACTCTTCAGTATATTTCTCTTAGTAACATGTCATGCAGAGGTCTGGGTCAGATTTTGATTTCCTAGCAGAGGGTTTTAGAGCTAACACAAATAACAAAGCTAACAATATAACGCTGACTCTGGGGCACACTCTGCTTACAGAGAAACCAGAGCTAGTTATTTTAAAAGAGTGAGCTCTAATACATCTTCTAGGCAAAGGGTGCAACCCCCACCCAAAGGGTGTAGACCCAACAATACATAAATATATAGAATGATCAAAGAATTGTATTTCGAAATTTTTTTATTACAGTGAGATGAAACTCATGTTATTTTTATGATAGATCTCCTTTAAGTAAAGCACATTTTTTAAGGATGGTTTACTACTAAAGATCATGATTTATATTTTCTTTTAAAGAATATGCAAAATTTACCAAGAGCCTTCCATAAACGGAGGAGTTGTAACCCTGTACTTATAATGTAATTTATAATTTTCTTCTATAAAATCAGTTTTATATTCCACGTCTTAATTTAAATGTTTATTTTTTTAGCAATTCTTCTTCATTTAATGAAAATAGTGCATGTGTATGAATTTGTTTGGTCATGTGTGTTAACATGATTTGCTTAACTGGGAAAAAGACTCAGAGGCAGTTCAATCTTTTATATTTTGTTCGTAGGACTGCAGTCTCTGTGCATCTGATGAAATGGTCCCCAGATGGTGAATATTTTGCAACAGCAGGAAAGGTAAAGCATTTTTAATTTTAATCAGAGTAAAGCGAAGTACCCAGAAATGTCATCAATCTACTGATTGATTTTAGTCACCCATGCACTGACTCTCTGTAACATGTTTTAAAACAGAAACTTTGTTAGTGGTAATCCCTACAAATCCTTTCAATACCTTAGATTATGCACTTGGCTTTATGTTAATATTATGTTTTAATTTATTCAATCCTTTAGTTTTTATGTACTTTGTAACTTTCTGTTATTTACATCAAAGATAGTAGGGTCATAAGTAAGGTGGCTGCTAAATGTGATTGCCCAGTGGGTGGCAGTTACGTTGGCTCTACATGGCAAATTGCCTAATTTGGACCATATAAATCAGATTCAGGGTTTGTTTTGGTAAACAGAAACTTTTATGTGATCTTGCTCTGGGCGTGTCTGTCAATTTGTGTTGGGGCGCTGGTGCACATATGGCTACCTATTCACAAATTAAATTGGATACAGTTTTGAAGCATCATTTTTTATGGCACATTATGAATTCTTTAACTTTATTTGTAGAAGCTGGCTTGTTGCTGTTATGCAATTTACTATGGTAGCTATAGCAATATAGAGATAAGAGCAATTTTCTGAAGTGTGTAATAAGGAATTAAAGGTATGAAGTAATTGTATTTGTTTTAAATCTTGCCTCACACTGTTCTTGTAGCATCTAGATAATCCAGCGATATGATTTTGAAACAGATGGCATTGTTTGGAGTCTTCCAGCTAGAAGGCGTTTGCTGCCTCTGCTTCAGATGACAGTTGGCTTCTACTTGTGACTCACACATACAAACCTAGCATGCTATGTCTTTTGACCTAAAGAAGATTAATATTCGAATACCTGGGCTTTTAATATCAAATTGAATGTTAAGTGCCTTGTAAAAGCATTCAGTTATTTTATGGAACAGCGAATCCTAGCTGCAGTTTTGATGAGCGAATCCTGAACTGAATCTGGACCCAAATTTACATATTTAAGTTGGAGATTAATAAAATATGGGTCATCTGTGAACAAAAAATTTTAAATTGAAAGCTTTAAAGAAGTATTACATGGATTTGGTAGAGCATAAAAGATTCGAATACAGGAATTTCAGAGGATCTGTGGCTTCTGTTCACTACCTCATCTTTTTACAATGGATGAAATTTTCAGTTGTCCTAATTCCAGAACTGACTGATCTGCCTAGTTCATGGATAGTGTGGGACACCATACATTTTATATTAAAGCATTAAAACACATGCATCTTGCTTATTAGTTGAACCACAAGGAGCACTTGTGGTTCAACTAAAAAGCAAGATACATGTGTTTTAATGCTTTAATATAAAAATAGTATAGGGCGCAACATTTATGTATAGGATTTGTTATTTAGTAAAATGAGTGTTGTTTACAGGTCTGTATACTTTTGCAAAGCACTGTACCGGAGTAAGTACTATGCTAAGTTCTGCTTTTGGGCAGTGTTGCCAAACAATCCTATCTTGCCTGATTTGGCAAATGATAGGATCATATCAGAGGTCAGTGCAACCATGATGGTAAGGATTGATAAACAGACTCTTTCACCATACACAGGCCAGTCAATCCCCAAGTTTATGTCCCTAGATTTAATGTTTTCCTGCATTTTAAACAGAAAATGTTAGAACCGCAAAAAGTGTGTCCTAACATTATACTTCATAAGCACAGCGTTCACAGGAAAGACATACAGCTGTATTGCTATTTCCTCTCAGGTCTGCCAAGCTGCTGGCTAAGAGATGGGGACTAGTTGACTACCTACAATGCAAATTGCTGTGTGCCTCCAGTTCTTTTGAACCGCTTGGAAAAAGCCGCTAAAGGGAACTGAAAAAAAAATTTCTGTGTGCATCATAGCAATAGATATAGGGATGTTTATTAAGTAAAAGTCAATGCACAGGTGCACATTGCCCTTTTAAGGACTTTCTATGTTATTTTTCATTTTTCTTTAAATGCAACCTAATAGGTATTTTTCTTTGTCAGCGCCCCTCTGCCCAACATATATTTGTAGGCTCATTTTTAATGCATATATGTATTGTAAACAACATTCCTTGTATAAGTAGATATCTTATTTGTGTGAATTCAAAAGGACAGAGACAAGTGGTTATAGTTTTTGCAACTCAAAGAATGGTATTCCCAGACACCTACTCAAAACAAATATAATTATAAAATGTAATATCTATAAAGTTCATATTTACACCTGCCAAGAAAGAACACATTCAAAACTCTTCTATTTTTCTGATTTATTTATGAAGACAATTAGTGAAAAACAAGAAAATGTGTTTTTCTCTCTTCAGGATGACTGTTTGCTAAAAGTTTGGTATCCACTTACTGGTTGGAAATCATCTTTCTTACCTCAAGAATATCATGAAAAGAGGGAAAGTTTAAAGGATGTGCATTTCTCTTTTGTTTACTTGGCTCATCCAAGGGCAGTGATTGGCTTCTCATGGCGGAATACAAGCAGGTTTATGCCAAGGTGCGATTTAAAGCAAATATGGTATCTGATGATTATTAAATCTATTTTGAACCAATTCCTGTTTTTTTTAGATTTGTACTGTTTATTGTAGTGTAAATGTCTGAGCATACATTCTAAACCAGACATAGGATAAGACACGTTTACTGATTCAGCACATCACTGATTGATATCTTACATTTTTTAAAGAAAACATTCTCCAGCAAACAAAGGTTCACATAGTAAAGCCAGATTGTATACATGGGGACCTTAATTTGGGAACATACAATCATTTAACAAGGTCACTAGTAACAGTTGACCAATTATATGTGGCCTAATCGGGCAAACAGGGGTTGTCCTATTGTTTGGCCCCAGCAAATAATAATATTGTGTTAAGGGACTATGCAGAGCCATCTGAAAGAGGTTCAAATAAATGTGCCAAACATATCTACTGTTGTGTTTAATTAATGTAAGCATATGCTATTGGCACCCAAGAATAAAAAAGTTTAGACTGTACTATAGCCTTCTTATATAAGTTTTGTCACTTGTAAAATACGTATAACTTATTTGTTTTCAGGGCTTCTGTGTGCAATTTGCTCCTTACATCCTGCCAGGATGGCATTTGTCGCCTCTGGGCTGAAACCTTATTGCCAGAGGACAGTTTGCTTGGAGGTCAAATAATTGAGCAAAATAGCTGTAGCAGCAGCCTATCCTATTTAGGGAAACAGAAGGACAAGATTGAACATGCACTTGAGGTGAGATTCATTTTGATGTTATGACATTATATAAGATCTGTATGGAAAATTGACCATCTCTTTGGCAAACAGTTGCTACAGTATATTAACAGTTATATGGTCAAGTGTGATAAGCAAATGTCTTTGTTGGTACAGTTTAGTGGTGAAATTTGCAATTTATGTATATGCTATTGCAGAGCTAAAAATCCCTTAACCATAATATAATGCCACCTTTGCAATGATGTTAATTAATTTCAGCCATCTTTGATGGATTCTTTTTTTATCACTAATGGTTAACATTGCTAGAATATTTCATATGAAAGGCAGTTTTGAAATATATTTACATAAACTGTAACTAAAGATTTATCCCTGCCACCTTTATCCTTTGCAGTTTTTTTTTCATATTGATCTCTGTATGTGGAAAAGGCCATCATGATGACACCATAAATTCTTTCCTCATATGTACATCCCCTGTAATCTACCTATATTTAATTAAAACAAAACTGGAGTTATTAGTACATTCCAGCCTTTATCAAGAAGTTGCTTTGTCCCAAGTACAAATGTACAAATGTTTTACTGCTTGTGACATTTACCATTTAAATTTATATAACCGTTTCATCAAAGTGATTCTGACTCCAAAGCGGTGTGTGTTATATAATTCTTAGTACTGAATGTATAACACTATTATGACTAGGGTAAAACTGGTCATTCAAAGAAAAAAAAAAGGCATAACCTACTCAGCATACCTACTACAGAATATAATACTTAACTTTGTGTTATTTATAAAGCATATTTTCTTTCTTTTGTTTTGGGTTAGCTTGGCACATTAGTTGGAAATCTAAAAAAAATAAATAAATCTTCATGACAGCTTATAAAGACTTTTTAGACATCTGCAGAGGGACGCTCTCTCTGGTGCAAATATGTAAGGATGCAATATTTGGTACATGCATCAGACTAATTCTTTATGTATGTATTTATATTACATGTATATGTACATGTATGTATTTATATATCTAAATAAATGGATGTTTTTTAACATACCAAGCATGCAGATGTATTTAAAGAAATATTGGGTGGGGTATTATATTATTTAATTTTGGAAATAAACCACTATTCGTGGCTGCAATTACTCTGGAATTGCTCTGTAATTATGGGAAGACACCTTTGTATTGTGGGGAAATGCATGTGATCTTGCACTTTGGACACTACTTGCATTTGGAAATGAAGGCAAATGTCTGTATAATATTTATTGTGTGTATGTGTATAATACTTTAATATGAATCATCCTCCAGCTTAAATCAGACCTCATGACCTCACAATTTTCCCTAACTATTCTGTATACCAATTAGTAAATAAGTGATGTTGCATAATTGTACATTTTTTATGTCCTTGACTTTCCCAATTTTTTTTATTAATTCAATTCAGACAATTCACCATTTGAAACAGTTGAGAAGAGGGAGAAGAAGATCTTCTGTCCTTGCAAGTCACACAGAAGTACTGCCAAGTCAACATGATGTCCATTGCCACATTTCACACCACGCTAACTCACTGTGTCACTTCCATATAGCAGCAAGCATTAATCCAAACACAGGTAAAAAAAAAAAAATCTTACCTTACCTTTATTTTTTGTACTTAGTATAAAATATCATCAAAAACACATACTTAGTATATATTTAAAAAAAAAATATTGGTTACAAAAATTCCAAATAAGGCTTTTGATTTGGCAGCTTATTATTAAAGGAATTGTTCAGTATAAAAATAAAAACTGGGTAAATAGATAGGTTGCGCAAAATAAAAATGTTTCTAATATAGTTAGCTAGGCAAAAATGTTTAAAGGCTGCAGTGGCTGGATGTGTAACATAATATGCAGAACACTACTTCCTGCTTTTCAGCTCTCTTGGTTTACACTGACTAGTTACCCTGGTTACCAGTCAGTAAGAAATCAGTGTCTTGAGGGGGGGGCTACATAGGTCATATCTGTTGCTTTTGAATCTGAGCTGCACACTGAGGATCAATTGCAAACTCACTGAACAGATATGTACCATGTGGCAACATAGAGCTGAAAAGCAGGTAGTAGTGTTCTGCCTATTATGTTACACATCCAGCCACTCCAGCCTTTATACATAACATTTTTGGCTAACTAACTATATTAGAAACATTTTTTATTTTGCACAGCCTATTTATTTACCCAGTTTTTATTTTCACACTGAACTGTTCCTTTAAGAAAGTTAACATGATCTTTTTTAGGGGTGGGGAGGCTTTATTTTATCAATTTAAATTAATGTAAATCATTGCACTGCACATTTGTAGAACATAATAATAATAAAGTTCCAGATTTTGAGCAAGCAGGTCTGGCAAGTAATGGTGGGCGAATCTGACCCAATTCACCAAAGATTTTTAAAACTGTGAAAAATTTGAATACTTTGAAGTCTATGGGCAACAAATTGTTTTTGGCACACAGCAAATTTTTTTTGACACAAAACTATTTTCTTCTCCCATTGGAGTATATTGGTGTCTTTTTCGCTGCGAAACCTGGTAAAAAATTTTGCCTCTCACTACTGGCAAGTCTTGTCTTTCTATATTTCTATGTAACGATTATGTACTAATGAGTTTTCTTATATTTTATTACAGATATCCCATCTGTTTTGGCTGGAACGGCATTTAATTTAGAGGAGGGTTATGGGGGCTTTGTTGTTCATTGGCTAAACAATAAGGAATTACACTTTACATTATCAGCTGAACTGTTTGTTCAGTATTTAAAAACGATTGTTGATCAGCAGACTGATAAGGGTGATGAGGAAGACGAGGAAGAAGGACTCCTTATGAAACTCGATAATGGTTTGTGCGTTTGTTTTAAATTTATTTTAATTAATCCAGGCAATTTATGCTAATTATTACAGAAATTATGTTACACAGATTAAGCTTGTAAATAATAGACACGTATGCATGGTATATTGTGCAGTTACACTTTTCACCTGAGTCATTTTGTACTTAAATGAACACTGTATTGATTTTGTTTTTTGATATTTTTTATAAATTAAAATGGACTTTAATTCATTTCATGAATAAAAGTTCAGAAGATTTTTTAACAAGCATTCTTTACACCACACCTGTTTGCTTCCCAAAATTTGGGATGGTACTTGGAAAACATAGAACTGTAGCCAGTCGTGACTTTATTTGCATTTGAGTTTCCTCTTTTATTCCATCCAAAGACGATGAAGTACAAAGTGGTAAGGTTGATATCTGTGGCTATAAGTAATATTTTCTGTACTGTTTTATTAAACTTCTGGCAAGTTTCCAGTGATTGTTTTTGCAATAAAATCAAACTGATTTAGACTTTAATTCTAGGTGAGCCAGAGGGTGGAGGATCACTTACAGGCTCTCCTGAGCATGAGGAAGCGGAAAAGGATTTGAGCACCAAAGCATCTTCACCTGGCACTACATTGTCTTTACCCACAGATTTACTGGACCGCAAAATTGAAACACTTCTTTCAGAGTGGAATAAAAATGCAGATATGCTGTTCACAATTCACCCTGTTGATGGCACCTTTCTTGTGTGGCATGTAAAATATTTGGATGAGTACAATCCGGGGATCTTTAGACAAGTTCAGGTATATTTTAGCAACTTTTAAAATGTTTTCTGAGGGGCATGTTAATTAAGCTGGGTTGCATGATTTGCTTAGAAAGGTACAAAAAAGATAGTCAGTGGGGAAAAACATAGTTGGCAAGACAATTCTAGCATAAGAGGCAGCATAAAAACAAAAATAATAATACAGTGCCTGTTTTCTATCCTGTCTTTTGCACATTCTCTTTTTACGTTAGTGCTAATTTATAATTTTATATTGCACCTCCTAATCTAATGAAGAAAACATTATATTGGTCTGCATGGATGCATATACATACAAGGGCATTTTTAAATTAGCCAGGAGGAGCACAGAGCTGTCAGCATAAAGCTATTTACAATTATAAAAATTACCACACTGTCTGTTCTCTTTTTCCAGGTCTCTTTTTCTTCTCGGATTCCAGTTGCTTTTCCTTCAGGAGATGCCAGCTCTCTAAGCAAAAACATTATAATGTATGCTTGTACTACCTCAACCAGGGAGGCTGTGTCTGCTGCACTGCAGCAAGAGAAAATGACCTCCAGCGTCTTTGCTGTAAATTCATTGACTTGTACAAGAGACCTTCTAAATAAGAATGTTAAATCTTCAACAGTCATGATGGTGTCAAAGCACATTGATGGATCTTTAAATCAGTGGGCAGTTACTTTTGCAGACAAGTCAGCCTTTACCACTGTGCTTACTGTGTCTCACAAGTTTAGATATTGTGGTCACAGATTCCACCTAAATGATCTTGCCTGCCACTCTGTTCTACCTCTGCTGCTAACTTCATCTCATCACAATGTGCTGACAACCCCAGACACGGACAGTCCATGGGAGCTGGAACGGAGCAGTAAAGTTGCAGATCCTATGAAGAACTTGAAAGGTTTTCCTGGAGAACACTTCAGAAATGCTGCTACTCAAACCTTTTATGATCCAAATGCTATTTATAGTGAACTTATATTATGGCGTGTGGATCCAATTGGTCCCTTGTCATATAGTGGGGGAGTTTCAGAACTAGCTCGAATAAATTCTCTGCGTACTGCTGCTTTCTGCAATGTGGCATGGCTTCCAACACTTATACCAAGTTACTGCTTAGGTGTGTGTTTTTTATGTATATTTATTCTGTGACTTTTCTCACATATTAAGCTAGGTGTGCTCATAACAACCCCTTGCATCATCTTTAGGAATATCATGCATTTTAGTATTGGTATTGTATTGGCAAATCAGCAGCAATTAAATGCAAAATCTCATAAAGGCTCATTCACTGGCCCCATGTTTTTTAAATTATAATATCTGCAAGTTTAAACAAATTCATCAGTGATTGTTAACAATGCCACAATAAAAGGCAAATATACACAATTATGCAATAAAGCATAAGCTTAGTTAACCGATTTCTAGCAGTTATCTGTGATTAATAGGAATCAATGTCTATCAGGTAAGGAGCATTTGTTACAGTTGGTTCCCAGCTCTAGGCTCAATTTTTTGATCACAGTGGCTCCATTCAAACTATTAACGGGGGAATGTAATAAAAATCGCTAACGGAAAAACTATTCGCAATGCGAAAAGTTATGCCTTTGCGCAAACAAATTTTGCTTTGTTCGAATTTAATATAGCTTATGCGAGCCCGGAAACTGTTTAGCGACCACTTCCGATAGTTTGCGCCAATGCGCAGTCAATGTAATAAAAGTTCTTACTGAAAAAGTCGTTATGTTTGCTCCAAAAGATTATGACACCTTCAAGCACTTCTTATGAGTGCGCAATTAAAATTTGCAATGCGCAATTAAAATTCGCAATACAATAACAGTTTAAGGAACAATATTACATTGCGAGATGTGGATTTTTAGTCTTATTGGTGCGAATTGTTTTGCTCTTTGCGACTTTTATTACATTCCCCTGTAAGTGTTTTAATAAAAGTTCTTGTACAAATTCATCAATGTTTCATTTTGCATTTAAATAGTTCCATACTTTTCTTGTAGATTTGTTTAAAAAATATATGTATATTTATTAAGGTACATACTGCAATTCTGCCAGTGCTTGCTTTGTTGCCTCTGATGGGACAAATTTAAGGCTATACCAGGCTGTTGTAGATGCACGGAAGCTTCTGGATGAGTTATCAGATCCAGAGTCCTCTGTAAGTTTTTTTTTTTTTTTAATCTATTCATGATACAAATACTTGTGTGAAATGTTTGAAGTAACAAGAAAGTTTAGGATGAACAAAATAAGAATTTTATGCTTTGTATTATGTCTCTTTCATGTCATACAAGTCAAAAAGTCATACCTGTTATTCAAAAACCCACATATCCAGTATTCAAATGTTGTTCCCATTTGGAAGCTCATTTCATTGGATGACTTAGGTGCCTGCTGTTACTTAAGGAACTTTGTGTAATTGATTTGTTACTATCCTCTATACAGTATAGATTAAATCATGATGTATTTACTGCTTAGATCATTTTCTTGTCAGATATAATTAAAGTAGCGCAGCATTGAACATGACTAGCAGTCCAACTTCTTTTCTGTTATTAATTGCATTATGTATTAGACAAATGTTGCCCTTGTGCCTATTCAGTTAAAAGCCAGCATGTGTGTTATACTGTAGCTACCAAATGATGCAGCATAAATAACAGTTATTTGTCTTTTTTTTAAAGAAACTTATTGGTGAAGTATTTAACATTGTAAGTCAGCAGTCTACAGCTCGACCTGGGTGTATCATTGAACTTGATGCAATTACAGACAAGGTATGTAGTTTACAATAAAAAGACATAAAGTAGTAGTTTTACTACACCCATTTGTTACTTTGTAGTAAAACCTGTTTTAGGGATTACATGTTTTATTTACATTAGCTTGGATTCCAAAATAAACTGGAGAGCTTTATTTACAGTGAACACATGTTCAACATGAACCCAGTAAATAGGGTTTTTTTCTGGCTATCGTTTTTATTTGTAAAAAATGTTTAAGGGGCATTTATTAAGGGTCGAAGTGAAAATTCGTATTTTCAAATAGTTTTTTGGTCAAAACTCTAAAATTTGAATTGTGAATTATCCAAACTCTATTAGAGTTTTAATTCGAATTTGAATTTTCGAGATTTATCATACTCTGAGCCTTTAAGAACTCAAATTCAACTATTCGCCACCTAAAACCTGCCGAATTTCTATATAAGGAGAGGTCCAGGGATCAATTTGGTGATGTTTTCAGCCTTCCTGCCATTCAAGTTTTTTTTTGGACAAAAAAAAACTAGTTTCGAGTGTTTTTAATTTGATTCAAGTTTTTCTAATTCGAATAAAATTGGCTTCAAGTTTTTGGGTTGATTGCTGGACACCAACTTGGCTACTTTAGACTAAACCTTTGCCTAGGTGCAGTAACCCATAGCAAACACCATTTTTGTGCTTTAAAACAGGTGACTACAAAATGCTTCCTACTAATTGGTTTCCATATGTGGCTGGCCAGCCCAACATACAAAATCACCAACCACAGTTATTGATTCATTACACTTATACATATGACTAAGTTCAACACAATTATATATCAGTTGGAAATATACAGAGTTGTTAAAATGCTTAGAAAAATGTACAAAATATATCTAAAAACCCTTGACCAAATGTGGAGCACAATAAGCAATTTTTAATTCTGTGGTATAGCTCCTGCATAGTTTTAAGAGTCACAAAAAACTTTAAAACCTGGGTGCTTACAATTTTGCCTTGCCATTGGATTGTCCAAAAATCTTTCAAAGGCACTGGTGCTATATAGCCTGTTTAAATGATAACACAGCGGACAAATTGTTATATGGCATAAGTGCAGGCACTATACCACTTGGCTCCACTTGCTCACTTGGCTCCACTTTTGCTCAAGGGTTTTTGGATGTTTTTGGACATTTTTCATAGCGTTTTAACAACTTTTTATATTCCCAATTGTGATGAATATAGTAGTATATAAAGTGTAAATCATTAACTCTGGGTATTTTTAGAGTATTTTTAAGGTGTACTAAACCATTTTTAAAAACTGATATTAATAAATTATTGGCAGAGAACCAAGCATTGTATGCCAAGTATAGGTATTCTCCTTTTCTCTGTGTGGAGTATTTCGTTAATTGTGGCCCCTTGCATTGCTAATATCTTGTAGTTACTCTTAATAAATTGTATTTTTTGGTCAGATATGGATTGGAAGCTGAAAATCTATCAGACAAGTACTGCATAGTGAGTGTGGTACTTTATTGAAGATTTCTGGCAACTGACAAAGGGACCAAATGAGCAATTTTAAGTGTAAAATTAAGTTATACACTGTGTAATTGTTTATTTGTTCTCAAACTGAACTCTATGGGGTATATTTATCAAAGAATGAAGTTAGAAATCGCCACAGGCCTCTAGAGTTAAATTCCTCCACTCTCCATTCATTTCTATGGGATTTTTAAAAGAGTTTTTATCAATGGGTAAAAGTGAAAGTTCATCCTTTGATAAATACGCCTTTCAAAATCCCATAGAAATGAATGTAGAGTGGCGTAATTTCCCTCTAAAGTCCTATGGTGACCTCTAACTTCACTTTTTGATAACTATACCCCATTGTTTCCTCACTAAGCTATTTCCCACAAACATAAACTAGCCCTTTTCATATTTCACCAATAGAAACTGAAACATGTTTAAATGAAAGCTATACTGATATGATATAATGCCAACTTGCAAATGTATTTTTGTATTTGTAGTGTGGCTCAAGTACTCAGCTGCTTCATGTCTTTCAAGAGGATTTTATTTTGGGTTATAAAGCTCATAAAGAAGAAATGAAAGAGAACGAGACAGAGGTTTTCTTCCAGCCATCCCAAGGTTTTAATTTATTTTTAATGTACCAGTACAGTAGAAAAACATGCTTTTGCATAACATACAGGAATATACAAAACATTACAATGGTCTTCTTTTAAAGTGAATATTTTCTATGAAAATTAGCATTTTTACTATACATTAATTCCATTAAAAGGAAAATTATCTTTTTATTTTTTGGCATATTTAGGTATTAGATATATTTTTCTGAATGCTTGGGATGTGGAAGCTTATATATGTATATATACTTGATGAGGGGCCCCCATTCCCTTGCTGATGTTAAAGGAAAAGGAAAGTCTCAATCACTGGACTGGTGCTCCTGTTAACAGAATGTTACCCTGGCCCAGATACTTTTTAAGTGAGCACTACAGAGTCTTCCTCTTCGAGCTTCTTCCTTTTTTGTATGGTTGTGTGTGCACAATAGAGTGAATAGCCAAACTAACAAAAGAGTCTGCTTTTTCACTTTTTGGTGCGGTTTTCTGCTAACAGGAGCACCAGCATGGGGTGTCAGGTAAGTGATTATAATTTTGACACACGCACACTTTTATCAAGGATAGAAAAGTGACAGTTAAGGTGTAAATACCACTACTTCCTCTTGAAAAAAGGCCTTCGAATTACATCATAATTCCAGGTCACATTCATATGAAAACGCATTAGAAAGAAATGTCGTAAAGCGTAGTTTAGTGTAAAGCATAATCCAATGTGTACGGTTTGTATTGACGATTGATTCTTTCACAATTGTAAAATAAGACGTCATAAAGTAAATAGAAATTATAACAAATGAAAAAGTGCAAATATAGGTTATGTAGTATAATTATCCATTATTTATATAGCACCAAACAATTCACTGTTCTTTACAGAGGTTACACATCATTCACATCGTACAAGGTTTCATTCCCCATATCTTGTTTTATGACATATGCCTTCAATGTTTCACTGGCAACAGCCAGAGTAACAGTGGGATTATTTACAATAAGCATGTATGCATTTTCAAGATGTTACTTTTTAGTTTCCTTTCAGTGGCCTAAAACTAGGGGACCACGGACCCAGGTGCAAAACCTACAATGTTACCGTTTGGTCTACCTCTAGTACGGGGCAGGCCTAGGTGCAGACACACCCCTGCTCCCCCAGTACAGTGTTACTGTACAATGTAAGATGCTCAGAACAACTCAAGGGAGTTATCACCTCCCTTTCTTCAACTGATACTGGCACTACAAAACTGCCTGTCAAAATATGAATGTACATTAAGGAGGTTATTTACTAAAATATGAACATTTTTCTTTACTTTGACCAAACTTCCATTCACATTTTACAGTATTTATCAATAATTTTTTTTGGATTTGACATACAAAAAACTAAAAAAATGTTTTAATTATTATTGTACAAAGCTCATCCATTTGTAAAAGAGACATCTGCCATTGACTTCTACATGAACTCGGCAGGTTTGAGATGGAGTACTTTTTTAGTCATACTTTAGCAGCCTCGATTAAAAAATCTCGAAAAATCTGAGGTTTTTTTTCTCTGACAAAATGGTGCTTCTCCTTTAAAGCTCCATCCAGAAAATATTGGACTCAAATAAATAATCCCCTAAAAATTACCTATAGATCATGTTGATAGCTTTTGCTGATAGATCTGGATTTGTAAGTGTTACTTGAATTTCCTAAACCTGACTTTCCCTTCTAAGCCTGTCAATTAGAATTTCTAATGCTAGCAGACTAGTACTGCACAAATATAGCAGCCCTTTCATAGAGGAACTGGAGGGATCAGATTGGTAATTTAAAAGCATTGGGAAAAGCACTTTTATGGCGAAATTAAAAATAGTATGCAAAGTCAGTATTACGATAAATGTAAAAAGGTTTGATTTCTGGTGTCTCTTTCATTATGACCTTTATGATATTCTTTGACAAATTAAGTAGTCTGTCTTTGAACAATTTCTGTTTCTATTAATGTCTTTTTTGTAGATAGGGCCTCCAGAACTGAAAGCAGTATTGAAGGTGAGGTCCCTTTAGTGACCTGTGAAGTATAAATAGCCCCCCCCCCCTGTTTTCTGCTACTAATTCCTTCTAAAATTTAGTGTTTGCTTTTCCCCCACTGCTTTAACAGATGTGTGCTTCTGTATTTAATTAATTCTTTTTTTTACATTTCTGTGTATGATTAAAGCCCCATGATTGGTTTAATTTTGGAGAATGTTGTACTGCTTCCCATGTAGACCAGAACAGGAAAGTTATAGTGGGAGCACTTACCGACTGGGCTGCATTCCAATATGCTGCACACGGGCTGCGATCCCCCACGGCCTGTAGTTTAAGTAGAATTCATAGAGGACGGAGCACCAGTGGAAGCCAAGTAGATAAAGAGCGCATGGCCCCTATTGTATTTTGGGCAGGCTGTATTCAGATTTTAACATGTTAAATAAACTTCCACATCTTCACTCTTTGATAAATATACCCCTTAGACTTAGAAGGTAAGACAGTTTGTCTTCTGCTGAAACAGTGTTTGCAAATAAAATGAGAGACAGAGAGATTGTAGTAGCCAGGAGGATGTGATAATTGTGTTACCAGAATGTACAAAAAAAGTATTTGTTAATCAAGGGAAGAGGGGACATGTGCTTCATTTCTGATGTACCCATATGTTTAACAATGGATAATTGGATAATTATACTCTACTGGAATATAAATCCAATACATTTATATAGAATCACATATGCAATATGCAGAACTCTGATTGTTGTACAGATATAGGATATATTACTTGAAATGCTATAACTGAAATAAAGTCTGCATCATGTACAGGTATAGGATTTGTTATCCATTATTTATATCACCATACTTTGTCTCCTAAATATCCTTAAAACAATCATAATAATAAACAAAATAAACCCCATAGGATTATGTTGACGCAGATATGGATTCACTTAGTTTAGTAAGGATCAGCTAAAAAAATTCAAAAATAAATATAAATAATAATAAACAACAAATAAATTCAATAGGATTGTTTTGACACCAGTATGGATTCATGCAGTTTAGTTAGGTTCAACTAATATTTCAGGAAAAAAAGGCTTAATCATTTTTAAAAATTACAATTATTTTCTTAAAATATACTCTATATGTGACTGTTTTCCTGTAAGTCCGAGCTTTCTGTATAATGTGTTTCCAGATAAGGGATCAAATATCTGTGATTTTTTTTACCCAAAGTAAGCTATATTCTCTTAAAGAGAGTATATTAACACAGTCATAAAACTCATTTTTTGGTTATTTACATAGTCTTTCAATGTAGCTTGATTTCTGTGTAACTAGTGTTTCTTCTTGAAACATAAACAGAAGAAACATTTGTTTAACATCAGTCACATGGAGAATGAAAATGTAATCCATTATATTATCTAAAGTATACGTATGTATATATTCAACAGGTTATCGTCCACCACCTTTTTCAGAGAAATTCTTTCTTGTGGTTATTGAAAAAGATTTTAACAACCGCTCCATTCTAAATATGTGGCACCTTCACTTGAAATCTGTCCAAGCTGTTGTGGGTAAGTATTCATTTTTATTTTCCACTCTGTTTACTTTTAGAGATGCCTTAACACAATATTCACACAGTTAGGTTTCCTGGTGCCATTATTCAATTAGCAGTCAAAGGTGTTTTTTACACAGCCATTTTTTTCAGTCAGATTTTGATTCATATTAAAATAGAATGACGTGTTTTATGAATTACAAACCTGACGAGGAAAATCTCTAATTTTCATAGCTGCATTGAAATGGACAGAACATTCTTTCGTAAAAAGTATGTCTGCTTTATTGGTTTTGTGCCATTATTTTGCAGGTGTACCTAAAAAGTGGAGACAAATCATATACTTCGGCAAAAACGTAACAATAACTGTCCAAGAGTTCATACAGAGGCTGATAAATATTTCTTAGTGCTCTTTTCAGTGTTTACAGACAATAATGTATTTTTTATTCCAAAAGCAAAGCCTGCTGAAGTCACAGTATCTGAAAACTTTCTTAACGTTCCTGGGCAACAAACTGCAGAATCCTCACCTGATACCTCTCCTGGTACAAGTCCTATGATACGATCAGCATCAATTGCCAACCTTCAGACAGCTAGCAAGTTAATTCTAAGCTCAAGACTTGTGTATAGTGAACCACTTAATATTCCAAGAGGTGTAGAAGTGATAAGGGCAACTCCATCAGCAGGTGAGCTAAAGATTTGTTGCAGCATTGTGGAGGTGTATGTGATCAGTGTTTTCCAAGATCACTCTGAACGTGTCTAATTCTTAATCCATTTTGTGAACTGAAGCAAGGCTTAAAGAAGAGTGGCAATATGTAGTTTATATTTTTATCTTATGCAATACAGGTATGGGACCTGTTATCCAGAATTTTATTTGGATCTTCATACCTTAGAAGGAAATCATGTAAACATTAAATAAACCCAATAGGATACTTTTGCTTACATTAAGGATTAATTATATCCAAGTTGGGATCAAGTACAATGTACTGTTTTATTATTACAAAGAAAAAGGAAATCAATTTTTTAAAATTTGGATAAAATTGAATCTATGGGAGACGGCCTTTCTATAATTCGGATCTTTCTGGATAACGAGTATCCGGATAACAGATCCCATAACTGTACTACCACAGAGTGCAGTACTTTTACAAGCATTCTGAAATATTCTTTTCACTATAGCCGACCTCTGACTCGCTACTCTAAGTTAATTATATAAAATACTGTAATTGCATTTATAGCCATGTTATCCTCCTCCTGGAATGTCTATTATGTTGCCTGTTGGCAGTACACAAGTCATATCAAGTACAGTATGGAGCTGCAATCTCTCCATAATGGTCTGCTTTCTATCTATAAATAACCCAACAGAGTCTGGAAGGAAACCTTAACAATTTTCAATGCCAGTTTTTTTTCACATTTAAGTTACAAGGGAAGCTGGATTCAATGGACATGCCAATATTGTATATACCCCCAGTCAATCCAATTGATAGGTTCCCCCATGCCCAGGCATCCCTAGCTCTACACTTCTGCATACTCAAAGTAAAATGTGAAAATGTTACTCTCCTGTACAAGCCCAAACACCTGGGAATATGGTAGCTTTTTTTTGTATGACTGGTGCATTTTTTTCCTAAAAGAGTCACCAGCCAAGACATTTAATTAACTCACCCCCAGTGTATTAGCCTTTTATAGTGGATTTGAGAAAGTAAAGAAAAAAAAGAAACCCTGAGTTGTTACAACAGATGTTTGTACTCCATAACGGTTCTGAGTTGCCACCAATGCAAATCCTGCAAAAAGTGCTATGGTTTTGAAATATTTAGTTTTGAATGCTCTCTTTTAGAATGATGTTTTAAATTTAATTTTCATTATAAATAACAATTTAAAAATTATCTGATGTGTGGGTTTTTTGTTTTTCTTACAGGCCACCTAAGTTCATCCTCTATTTACCCAGTGTGCCTTGCGCCATACCTACTGGTTACAACCTGCTCTGATAACAAAGTTAGATTCTGGAAGTGCAATGTAAAGTCATTTCAAGATGTTGGAAATGAGGAACAGCATAGCTATCAGTGGAAAGAATGGTCTTTAATGAATGATGGACAGGACAAAAGCACTAGTTCTGTAAGCATTGCAGGAAAACCCGTTGCTGTAAGCTGTTCTTATACAGGAAGACTTGCCGTGGCATACAAGCAACCCATTCAGCATAATGGCTTTGTTTCCAAAGAATTTTCTATGCATGTCTGCCTTTTTGAATGTGAATCTACTGGGGGCTCAGAATGGGTCTTGGAACAAACCATTCATCTTGATGACTTGATCAGGATTGGGAGCATGCTTGATGCTCGTGTCAGTGTTGACAGCAATTTGTTTGTGTATAGTAAATCTGATGTGTTCTTAAACAAAGACAAACATTTAATGCCCAACATGAAATACTTAGTACATTTAGACTGGGTGTCAAAGGAAGATGGTTCACATATACTCACAGTGGGAGTTGGCTCCAATATTTTTATGTATGGGCGACTCTCGGGTATTGTAACAGATCAAACCAACAGCAAGGATGGAATTGCTGTCATTACTTTGCCACTAGGTGGTAGTATAAAACAAGGCATTAAATCAAAATGGGTCCTGCTCAGATCAGTTGACTTGGTGTCTTCTGTGGATGGCACTCCTTCCTTACCAGTTTCATTGTCATGGGTCAGAGATGGGATCCTAGTGATTGGAATGGACTGTGAAATGCATGTGTATGCACAGTGGAAACATGGGATAATGCCTGGTGATAGTGAAACCACCGCAAGTGAAGACAAAGTAGTAAAATCTAAGTCTGAATTATTTCAGACACATCTTGTCAGTAAGAAAACTAGCGTTATTGATGGAGCAGCTATTGTAGATGATGTCTTTGGAGGCCCGACTGTAATTCAGGATGGAGGTCTGTTTGAGGCTGCCCATGTAGTATCCCCAACCCTTCCACAGTACCACCCTACTCAGTTGCTTGAACTAATGGACCTGGGAAAAGTAAGAAGAGCAAAAGCTATACTATCACATTTGGTAAAATGTATTGCAGGAGAAGTTGCCATAGTTAAAGACCTTGATGCTGGAGATGAGGCTGCACCAAAACGTCATCTTTCAAGAACTATTAGTGTGAGTGGGAGCACTGCAAAAGATATGATAATAACAGGGAAGGATGTAACCCGAGAGTACACAGAAATAGATTCTGTTCCTCCACTGCCACTATATGCCCTTCTTTCTGCAGACCAAGATGCTCCATATCCAGGTACAGAAGAAACTACAACGATGACACAGACAAAATGCAGCTTTGATACTAAAGCAGAGGACCAGTATTCTGATTTATTTCATATTCAAACTGTGACAACTGATGATTTTATTGGTTTAGAAACTGAGAAAAAAGAAAGTAAATCCAAAGTAATCAACCTTTCTCAGTATGGTCCAACCTTCTTTGGGCGTGAGCATGCCAGTGTGCTTTCCAGCCATCTGATGCACTCAAGTTTGCCAGGCCTGACACGTTTAGAACAGATGTTTCTTGTTGCTTTAGCAGACACTGTAGCCACAACAGGTACAGAGCTTGGAGAAAGCAGAAATAACAACTATACAGGTGAGCAGGAAATGTAACATATATATGCTTTATTTTTATAGCACTGACGCAGTGTTTGAGATTTCAAGAGTCAAAACCAAGATGAACCTGTTGTCTCCTGACCTTTTGTGTCTCTGTTGCAGTTTGTTTTTCTTGCAGCAGAATTATCATTTGTTTTATTAACTTTATAAAAAAAAAAATTCAGGGGGAGACAATCTGGATGAATGTGGTTTAAGATACTTGCTGGCCATGCGTTTGCACAACTGCCTACTGACATCACTTCTGCCTCTGTATAGAATTCAATTGCTCCACCAAGGTACTATTTTATTTCTCATTTTTCAGTTAGTCAATTGACTTGATAAACATTGTTTTAAATATCTGGACTAATTATAAAATGTGTCTATGCATGATATTACATTATTGGTGTGACAGGAGCAACAACAATATAGCCTAATCAATTTACGTAATGCTGTATCTTCTTTTCTCATTTTTCAAATATTTTTCTTTGTGACTGTTCCATTTGAGCTTTTACCTAGATTGGTGGTATTTTGACTACTTATCCAGGTCTTTTGAACAAATTAAAGCCGTTGTCATGAAGGCCAGTTGTTGCGGCCTCTTATAGTCTCTGTGTTTCTTTGCTTATGTCTTTTTTTCATTACTTCTTGTTTTTATTATGTTTACATTTCTTTGATTTTTCAGGCTTATCCACCTGTCACTTTGCATGGGCGTTTCACTCAGAGGCTGAAGAGGAGTTAATTAACATGATTCCAGCTATTCAGCGTGGTGATCCACAGTGGTCAGAACTTAGAGCAATGGGCATTGGTTGGTGGGTCCGTAACATTAACACACTCAGAAGATGCATCGAGAAGGTATTTTTAAATGTGTCTATATTTGATTTTTGTAACTTGACAAGTAGAATACTTTATTATTAAATAGCAGCAGTTGTCTGTCATTTATCAGTAAGGCATTCAAATCACTGGATTGTACCACCTCGATTTACTCTCCACACTTCTAACTAGGGATGCACCGCATCCAGGATTCGGTTCGGGTTTCGGACAGGATTCAGCCTTTTTCAGCAGTATTCGGATTGGGCCGAATCCTTCTGCCCAGCCGAACTGAATCTGAATCCTAATTTGCATATGTAAATTAGGGGCGGGGAGAGAAATTGCGTAACTTTTTGTCAGAAAACAAGGAAGTAAAAAATGTTTTCCCCTTCCCACCCTTAATTTGCATATGCAAGTTAGAGTTCGGATTCGGTTCAGTATTCGGCTGAATCTTTCGCAAAGGATTTGGGGGTTCGGCTGAATCCAAAATATTGGATTCGGTGCATCCCTACTTCTAACTGGTCCTCCCAGTTAGTTTGATCACATTAGTAACGTCCCTGCATAGTGCATCGAGGGCTAGTTAACTACTATGTGCATTGACAGTGTTAAATGGGGTACCTTATGCCCACCAGAGAAGCTCACAGTGGACAGTGGACTGTCCATTTAAATGTAATCACACCGCTTATCTTTTCTATTAGGTTGCTAAAGCATCCTTTCAGAGAAACAATGACCCATTAGATGCTGCAGTTTTTTACCTCGCAATGAAGAAGAAGGCTGTGCTTTGGGGTCTCTTCAGGTAACAGCCACTGATTAAGGTGTCATTGTATGTATTTTTTTAAACATGATCCAAATAAAACTTTGTTGTTCTGTATGTACATTCTGTCCATGCCTTTCAATTAAATAGTTGCTTATTTCTTCGTAGGTGTGAAGGCTTTATACTAAAAAACATGTTCCCATTTTGATTAAACTATACCTTTCATTAAATAACCCATATAAACAGGAAAACGTATGTACATGTGTAAATGAGAATAAATATACATATTTACATAAATATATCCTTGGTAAACTTAGTATCAGCAACTATGACATTCATTTTAAAGTTTAGCTTCTAAATAGCAGCAAAGAACACCCTAACATTGGTAGTCCCACACACACAAGATAGCTTAACCAGACCAAAGACTGGTATCTGCCTTAAAATCATGAATCATGTTGCTTTTGTGGAGCTGCTAAACTTCTAGTGCAGATATATTTTAGTATAAATAGACCATATCTAAGATTAGTTCTAAGCATAGGCTACGTGTTTGAATATTATACTGCTTTCTAGCATCATCTAATAGTTAATTGTATTGACATTACTTATCTGTGAATGTTTGATATTTATTATCCTTGTGAAATTGTGATCTTATTCAGAATCGAACACTAATCTTGTTTAAGTTTATAAACATATTTAAAAAAAAAAGTTAGAGAGGCAAAATTGCATTGCTTTTTACAAATCTTCCTTTTTCCAATTAAGTTCCCAAAGGTACCCTCATTGCCAGTGCATATGTAATATGTCTTCTAGTTGAATGTTTGCCATCTTTATCCTTAAAATAGGCTACTTAAATGTAACTGTTTGGGACAAAATTGATTATGGCTTGTGAAACAGTACTTACTTCATTAACTAGAAATCCTTGTTTTAAAGCATTACTGGAGTTTCAAATTAAAAATCTTTTTCCCCTAGATCCCAGCATGATGAAAAAATGACGCAATTCTTTAGCCATAATTTTACTGAAGATCGATGGCGTAAGGCAGCATTAAAGAATGCTTTCTCTTTGCTTGGAAAACAACGTTTTGGGCAGTCTGCTGCTTTCTTCTTACTGGCTGGCTCATTAAAGGATGCTATTGAGGTATTTAAAATGTGTTTGAAAATCTATTTTAAGAAATAATCGTACATCACTGTTCAGGCTAAATTTGCTAATTAATTTGCTAATTGTACTAATCTTGTGCCTTTTTCAAGGTATGTTTGGAAAAAATGGAAGACATTCAACTTGCAATGATAATTGCCCGTTTATATGAATCAGAATTTGATACATCATCAACATATGAGTCTCTACTCTTCGAAAGAGTATTGGGCTGCCAGAAGGACGGAACAAGTTTCTGCTGCGCAAAACTACACCCTGATCCCTTTCTTAGAAGCATTGCTTATTGGATAATGAAGGACTACACAAAGGCATTAGATACTCTGCTGGAGCAAACACCAAAAGAAGATGATGAAAACCCCAGTAAGGAAACATTCCCACCTTTCCACTCGTAGACTGCTGTTTTATTCTGTAAAGAATAATGTTGAAAATGGGTTTTGCTTCAAAAACAGATATGCTGTTTAATCATTAAAAAAGTTAAATGAAGGTATATGTACAGAGTTATAATGCACTGATGCAAAGTGTCTTGTAGCTACTGCTTGCTGCAGGCTACTATTTGCATTTTGTCTTGTTCTGACCCTTTTATTGGAAGGTGATTGAAAGTGGCTCTGAATGTGAGTGTGAAAGTGATTGTGGAGAAAGTAAATATGATAGGTAGGGATTTAAGTTAGAGACAGTTAAACACCCATACTATGGTATATATTCCAGGAAGTCTGTTTAATGAATAATAATGAATGTATTATTTCTTTGTAGTTCTTATCAAATCATGTAATCCAGTGGTCTTCAGTTTCTACAATTACCTCCGGACTCACCCTCTGCTGATCCGCAGACATTTTGGAGCTCCTGAAGCAAACTTTGCAACTGTAGGTTTGAAGACTGAAAAGAATTATGTGGATGAAATTACACTTATAGAAAGAAAATTGTTTTTCACAACTGCTAATGCTCATTTCAAAGTTGGATGTCCTGTTCTTGCTCTAGAAGTTTTATCAAAGATTCCCCAACTAACCAAAACCTTTCCTATTAATGATGAAGACATATGTTTGCCTTTGTTTGACAAAAGCAGTTTGCAAACTGCTAACAAATTTAGCATCAGTAGAGAAGTGAATGAACCAGTATCACCAGTCATAAAAGTGACTGTTTCTGAAGATTCTGCATCTGATTTTGACTGGGGGTTGTCCGCTTTGAAGGTAGAGGATGAGTCACTTCAGCTAGATTGGGGTGATGAAAAAGAAAATGAAACAGATTATGAGGATGCCTTAGAAATGAAAACTCTTGAAACTCATGATCACAAGGTGAAAGATGTAAGTCCAGCGGTCCAGTCAGTAGAAATCATATCTGGAGGCAATGAAGTTGATGTGATTGCTGAACAGCTTAAGTTCAGGGCATGTATGAAAATTCTCATGACTGAGCTTAGAACTTTAGCTACAGGACATGAAGTAGATGGTGGAAAATTGAGATTCCAACTCTATAACTGGTTGGAAAGAGAAATTGCTGCAATGCATAAGATATTCAACCATGAATCTGACAGCAAAGATTATACAAGTGAAACTTATGAATCCTGTGAGAGTTTAGATACTCGGGAAGAAAAAACTGATATTGGATCATATGAACGCCATCAGATTGAACGACGCAGGTTGCAAGCCAAACGTGAACACTCAGAGAAACGAAAGCGTTGGCTGCAACAGAATCAGGCTCTGTTAAGGGTATTTTTGAGTTATTGCAGCTTACATGGTGCACAAGGAGGTGGTCTTGCCTCTGTACGAATGGAACTTAAATTTTTACTGCAAGAGTCACAACAGGTAAGAAAGGCATTTCTTTGTTTATTTAAGTTAAAGTAGTAACATTTGCCATTTACAGTTTCTTGTTTGTGTTGTTTTGATTGCTAACCGCCTAAACTGCAGCAGCTGATTTATTATAGCACTAATCCTAATTCATGAAGCACTGGAATGCTCATGTCCTCCATCCAGGTCTTCAGTTATGTGGGACAGAGAAGTATGTCTTTGGAGGAAATGTATCATTTATATGCTGAAGGACCTAGAGAATTTTGTTCAATTCATTGTTTTACATAATTGTCTAATCATACTGTACATTAGTAAAACCAATGCCCATCTTTCTGCCCATCCGACTGTGATCACTTTTTTCCATTTTTGGCAGGTTGATGTTTAAAGGTTATCTTGGCATTACCCAAACACTGGCCTGCACAACATGAAACATTTTTGTCCAAGCTATGTTTTCTCTACCTGGTACAGATGCCATGCTTGACCTGCCATGAACTAAACAGCCAAAAATGTGCTTAGTTTTATGGGTGGCAGGAAAGGTTCAAAGCATTGCAGTTGTCAGTCCTTTGATATATACTTTTTTAAGTAATATGAGTCTAAAAGATAAAAGGAGATGATTCACTCCATATTCGTTTTTAACTAAAAAATGGGCTTCAGCAGGTAAAACTGCTTTTATATACCGTATAACCTATAATGTAGTCTCATATGCAAACCTGAGATAAATCCATTACATGTTGCCAGCTGCACTGCTGAAATGACAGTTAATAATATGGAGGGGATGATCCCCAATTTTATCAATCTAACCTTTCCAGAGCCACCAATATTTAAATTAATAACAATGGAAGAATCTTTGTTAAATTAATAACAAAGTAAATACTTTATAGACTTCATTTGGTGTATCTGTTGAGTTGGCCTTTGTTTAATCATGGAGAACAAGCCCATACATACACATTACAGTGAGCCTATCTTTCTATAGAAATGCCTACCATTAACTTACTTACTTGCTCTCCATTCATCTCTACCTAATTTTCCTCAGATTTTCCAAAGTCTGTCCCTTGTGTTCATAAACCAATCTTTTGTATACACAGCTTTATCTGGATTGTACCCATCTATATGGGAATTAGTATGCCTGCATTGAGAAAATATTGTCTACTCTCCTTGAAAAAAAGTTTTTTGGTTTTTTTTAAATTAAAAATTAGTGCTGGTTGTATATTAAACTCTGAATAATTACTTGGTTGAGATTACATGTATCACAAACTCCTAGTACTGAAAATAATTCAAATTATCATGAAATAAACCTTGCAGTGGTTATTTGTTTGTGCAGGAAACAACAGTAAAGCAGCTTCAATCACCGCTTCCTCTTCCTACAACACTCCCCTTGTTGTCTGCAAGTGTCGCTGTGACAAAAACTGTAATTGCTAACCCTGTGCTATACCTGAATAATCACATCCATGATATTCTGTACACTATTGTACAAATGAAGAATCCTCCCCATCCAGATAATAAAGACCCAAAGGTAATTACAAGATCTTATGTTAATATTCCTTGTAGCACTGAAGGTACGAGAAGGTTTGTGGGCAGGTGTACAAAAGCTATTAAATTATTTGAACCCTGCCTGCTCAAGGGCTTTTTAGACTTCTTTGTATGATATCATTTTAATATAAGATGGCCAATGAACATTCGGTTTTAAAATTATTCGGCGCTCTCCATGTAAAAGGTTGAAACCAGTGACAGAGTAGCCAACCAGATTTCGAAAGAATCCCCTGCTAGGTCTTATTTCCACAATGGGCCAGTATAAAAATCATTTGAGTGGGCCTAGAGTCTCTGGTTCTGTTTTAAAACCAAAACAGAGTGGACTAATCCTAATTTAGTCCTAATTTAGTCATATACAGGATTGATTCCTGAACATTGCACAGGTGTATATTTTGTAAATATAATTTTTTTTAATAATTGTTAACTTAAGTACCTTTGCTTTAATTTAAGGTGGACACACTTCATTTGTTGGGAGCATCATTGTCTGCCTCTATATACCAAGCTTTGTGTGACAGCCATAGTTACAGGTAAAAAAACAAAAAATCAGAACAGATAAGAAAAAATGAATCAATGAAAGCAATGCCAACTACTTATGAATATCAGAGATTATTTATTTGCACATACTCACTTACCAAAGTGGCAAATCATTCCACAGTATTGTAAACTGGTATGCTTGGGACCTAGGGTTTTTCGGATAATGGCTATTTCCGTAATTTGTATCTTCATACCTTAAATCTACTAGAAAATCATGTAAACATTAAATAAACCCAATAGGCTGGTTTTGCTTCCAATAAGGATTAATTATATCTTAGTTTGGCTCAAGTACAAGGTGCTGTTATTAACCACTATGTGATTTTGGGCACCAAATGTGGGGAAGGTATATAAACTATTGCATTATCACTTTGTATTATCATTTAGAAAGGTCCCCAGGGGGGTCAGAGGTTGGATTAAAATGTGTTTCACCATGATGTATGTTATTCGTGGAGATTTACATTACTGCTACAACTATAGCCTTTCTCAAAGTGAACAAACAACTTGTGTCTAATTAACATGAAGGTGGGAGGTGCTAGATGTGACATCCTATTACATCACCAATGCGAGGCAAGGTTACATAGTTACATAGTTAAATCGCGTTGAAAAGAGACCAATTCCATCAAGTTCAGCCCTCCAAATGAAACCCAGCATCCATGTATACACACACACACACACCTGCATACCCTCCATAAATTATGGGGGGAAAAAACGGCAGAATTGTAGTTACTTTTTTTTAAAATAAGAATATTGTCAGAAAAACTGAGGGGAAGTGATCTGAAATATAAGATATGAATGCTATGCCGTGCAGCTGCAATCCAGGGAAAAAGCAAAAGCTTAAGCAAATATGTACTTTGATTTCCATTTATACCTTTATATGAATATATGCAGTAGCCAGTTAAAAAGAGACAGCATTGGTGCAGGGTAACAAAGTTTAGAGTAGTTTTCTGCTTTATTTAGTAGTGCGCTAAGTTTTAGAAACAAGTTTTTTAGTAAAGAAGTTATAACTGGGAGAGAAAATATTCCTGTTATTTTTTTCAGTGTTAAATACACACACACACAAACATTCCCAAATGCATTCTTAATATGTTCAATTTTACCAAATCTTTATATCACTAGTGTGTATTTTGAAGATAGTCTTTGTTCTTGAAAAAGGGGTGTTCGTAGTGATGCCTTTTTTTGTTCATTCAAACTTTAAAGCTTTTACTACTCAATAATTACCTTTTTTTAATTTTTTTAATTAACGCAGCAGCCAGGGGGAAGCAAATCAGTTTACTGGAATGGTCTACCAAGGCCTACTTTTGAGTGAGCGACGGAGGCTGAGAACAGAAAGCATCGAAGAACATGCCACACCAAATTCACTACCAGCGTCATGGCCAGGTGACATTCCAAATAAGAAAATTCTTACCTGATAATACCTTTCATTTACACATAATGATGTGGAAAAAAAAAGATTTGCACAATGGCTTAGTTTTTTTTTTGTTCAGCTCTAAGGATGTATTCTGAATGTCCTTCACCAATAGCGACCTTTAGAATGAGAAGTTGCTACAGGGAAGGGGAAGACACTTTTATTCACCCAGAAAATGTTTCCTTATTGCCAATCATGGCAAATCATTCCAAAGCCAATTCCAGCTACCTTACATAGTTCTAAAATAATAAATAAACACCACTGTCTTCATTTAAAACCACATTCAATGCTTCATGTAGCACATTCTAATGAATAATCCAAAATAAATGCAGGTTTATACTGTATATAAAAGGGCAAATATATCATTGTCATTTTCAGAAAAAAATGCTCATTAAAGGAGCTGATTATATGATGGTGTAGATACATTTAATTTCTCATTAAAGTTTAAATTAAAGCTAGTTAGTTTCGCTATTAAGTGGCACTAAGTTGGCCAAACCACCAGTAAAGTCACCCTGCGCACCCTGAGATGCAGGCTTGGACTGGTTTTGACAAACGCCATAGGGGCTGCTGTAAGATGTCACTATTTAATGGGTTGGTAGGGGGCTGTTTGGGCCTCTGTGTACTTAAAATGCCAGGTCCTATTTGGAATTCCTGACCAGACCTGCTGAGATGCCAGTCATCTTAACACAACATAAGAGCTTTATAGGTTATGATAAAGAGCTTGCTGTCAGATGCTACTAAATCTAAAATGGCAAGCTATGTAACCAAGTAAAACGAAAAAATATTTTATGGGCAATGGGAAGTGGTGTGAGTAGAATATTGGCATGGTTGTCTCTTGGAAATGTGTTAAGTTATAATGAGAAAATATCTGCACATATTTCATACCCTTTGTTCACAGCTTACCCACAAAACACAGTCCAATATCAGTCCAACACATGCGATAATAACTTTCTGCATTAGCATAAAATTCAGGATCACATAAAGTAATAGTATAGTTGTATTGTATCTTATGTAACCAAGAACATATCTCTTACGTTAAATGAACTGTGTTTTCAGTGCACATTGTTTTTGCAAGTTCTCATAATAGTTTTTCCTTTGTTCTTCAACAGGTGTTAGCTCTCTTATAAACCTCCTTACAACGGCACAAGATGAAGATCAGCCTAAACTGAACATTTTGCTGTGTGAAGCTGTTGTAGCTGTATATGTGAGCCTTTTGACACATGCCCTTGCCACTGACTCCAGCAGTCAATTGTTTCGGCTTGCAGCTCATCCATTGAGTAGTCGAATGTGGGCAGCTATTTTTGGGGGTGGAGTGAAGCTTGTTGTGAAACCAAGAAAACCACCAGAAAGTGTTCCAGGTACATAGGTGTTCTTTATAGTTGTATGCTTCATTAAAGTTAACATTTGTTTGCAGCAAATAAACGGCAACCACCTGTTAAAGTGTTGTGAAGATAATTCAGTTTTGGCGATTTTAAAATGTATTGCATAAAATAGTTCATATGGAAACCTTGCGTCATGTAAATAAACCTTTTTCATAATAATATGTAATCCTAAAAAAAACCCACAAGTGTTAGGTCACATGAACCAATTAACGGACAAAGTTCTGTCCACACTTCTTCCTGTTACAGTTAGAGCTGCAATATTTCTGGTCAGGTGATCTCTGAGGAAGCATATCATAAAATGGGGGCTCAAGGGAAAATATGTAAAAGGGCAATTTGTATACTTAAATATATATCCCAATTTGGTAAGGTTCTTATATGCTGCTTAATATCATGTAAAGTATCTGTTACTTAAGTATTTCCTTTAACAACATACCAGTAACTAAAAATAAGTGCATTTTGAGGACTCCTGACATGTACTAAATTAATCTCATCCAGGTAAAACAAAAGATTTTGATGAGCACAAAAAAGAAAGTGCTTGTCCATTGCCAAATGAGAAGCAACCTACACAAGACTCTGCATTGCTTTACCGAAAAGAAAACACATCTATCATTGATATGGCTCTTGAGTATCAAGTGTGTGGTGAGAAACTAGTGTGATGGCTGCTGTGCTAAGGACCTGGTGTATTTCACTTCTTATCCTAAGAGCACTTTCTACTTGTTGCATGATACAAATGAGACGCACACTTTCTGACTGTATAGCATTGTTGCTTTGTATTTTTTTAAGCGATGATTTAATATTCATGATTAAAACATGCATGACTATTAGTGACATGAGTGGTGCATATTGATAAATGTATATTTTTTCTCTCCATCTTCTAACAGCCATCCCTGTCCTATCTGAAGAAATAGATAAGCATCGTCGTAGGTTTAACATGCGAATGCTTGTGCCAGGTCGACCAGTAAAAGATGTTGCTGTCCCACCACCAGTTCCTACAGAGAGACCAACATACAAAGAAACATTTATTCATCCTGAGTTGAGCATGTGGGATTACTTTGTTGCCAAGGTAAAATATAACTGTGCAAATACTACAAGATTGTTAATTTAGTAGTTGCTTTTAAATACAGTGATGTTGGTTTGCCAGTCTACATAAAAAGCGCCCTGCAAAGGTTTCTAGTCCCCTTGACCAACTGTTTTATTTCACTGTATGAGACATCTTACACAAATTTTTTGTTTAGTTTGATATTTCTGTTTCAAACAATGAATTTGAATTTCTTTGTTAGAAAGAAAATGCAAGACAAATTGAAAAACAGAAGTGATTTTAGCTTAACTCCTAAATCACACTCACACTTGTAGAGCTACATCTTACAGCAAAAACAACTTGGTGTAATTATGTCAGCTTTCAAAACTTTGAAAACACTATATTACTAGAAGATTTGCTCCAGATTATTTTTCACCATGCAAACATCCTTGTAGGTTTTGTGTTGTTTGAGGTGTGGCCTGTGTCATATATACTGCTCCGAATTTTGGCCACAAAACCTTTATCCATATCACAGCTGGGGTACTCACATGAATTCTGAAGTACTCCAGACAAGCTTGGTACACATTGATTTTTTTTAGTAATGACTTATTGTGTGTTATTCTCACAACACAGCTTAGTGTTATTCAGGGCTCTTTATAAACTTACCTACTTATCTTTAAACAGGGGCTTTAAACAGAAATAATAAGAATGGTGCAAAATAGAGGTAAATGCTGCAAGTCAAACTGTTGTCTCCAAAAACAGAAGCTTTGATGAAAGCTGAAATGTTTCAGTGAGGCAAACACAAGGCCACAGTCCGATGGAAGTAACAGGTACATGGTCTACGGTGGCTTCTGATCTCAATCAAATTAAGGATCTGTTACTGCGCTATTTTAAAATGAAGGTACAAAGATGTTAACCAACTAACCTGACCTTACTGATCAGCTATGTCTGTGAATGCATAGTTGATACTTTCTCTTAATATATATAGCTACATATACAATTTGTAGAGAAGTATGAATAAGCTGAAGCAGGCACTAGGTCACACTAAGGGTGTTATTTACTAAACTTGTTTTTTTTTTCTCATCTTATTCATTTTGCCAGAAACAAACTTGACCTTAGTTCCATCCACAAATTTGTCTTATTTACTAATATTTCAGGTAAAAAAGAATCGGATCAAATAAACCCTCAAATCTTTCGAGTTTATCAACAAAAAAATTTAGATTTCTAATTAGATTCTTACGACTTTATCAAATAGCCACTCGAAAAAATTAAATTTATTGAGTTTATGAGCGAAAACCACCGTCACACACTCCAAAACTCTTTTAAAAACATCTTTAAATGGTTAAAGGGACAGCTGACGTTGACTTTTACATGAATTCGACAGGTTTCAGATGGAGTATTTTTGTATTGAGACATTTAGCAGCTTGGGGGCATAATACATTTTTTTCCTCTATAAAAAACTTGATTTAAAAAATGAGTTTTAATAAATAACCCCATAAAACTCTGCTTTTTAGGTGATTACATGGTCTACAAAATCTTGTATGATGGTAAGTGTTAGGGATGAGCACATACTGTATGCAAACTGAGGTTTTTCAGATTTTTTTCTTACTATTTTTCCTAACAAAAAGCATCTAATTTAAAAATAATTTTCATTTCATTGCATCGATTAAAATAGAGTTATCAAGATGAACACAATTTTAGCGTAAGATTTATTCTTAAAATGAAAGAATTGGTCATGGGACTGAATACTTTTGAAAGTTTCATGCTGTGACACACTTATTGAATGAACATTAGTGTTAAAATGTAAGTTGCAAAGAGGAAAACATTAATTTAACATTAATCAATCATTGCTGTATCAAAAATCACAAAATTGTTTCTAAAATCCTAATCTTTCAATTGTACCCTAACCTACAGTTTGTAAACTCTCACGTGTAGGGCCCTCTAATCATATTGTACTCTGTAAACCCTTGTTTGTTATCCACCATTTATTCCCTGTTTGTTATAACTGAGCTAAAGCACGGAGTATCTTGTTGGTGCTATATAAATAAATGATGATGATAAATATATTCAATAGGATTGTTTTAATTCCAATAAGGATTAAGTATACTGTATCTAGTTGGTATTAGTACAAGGTACTGTTTTATTATTAGGAAAAGGAAGTAATTTCTAAAAATCTTAATTTCTAGTAATTCACCGCTTTCTGGAAAACAGGTTTCCGGATAACGGATTGCATACCTTAAATATATAACGAAAAGATAGAAATTTAAGAATACCCCTCGAATTTTGTTTTCTTTTGACTCTATGATGTGTCTTTCGAAAGGTTGGAGCTAAGCCATTTCTTCATGATAGGGTATTCTTTGTACATCCATGGCTGAACCTATCCAACAGACTAAATATCTGAAGGTTAAATATCTTCATTCACTTTGCCTCAGTTTTTATGCATCAGATACAATATCCAGTGCTAGTATATTTTGTGCCTTTTAATGCTAAAATATAATGGTCTTATTAAAAGGCAAAAGGGCGCAGAAAATTAGAAACAGATGTTTGAGAAATCTTTTACGAATTAACATTTTTTTACACTGTACCATTTTCAAAACAAAATTATCAAAATCTACAAATGCATTATTGTTTATTTTAGTAAAATTATTATATTATATTTTATGGCTAATTTGCTAGGTCCTGGTGAGCCAACCTATTATTGGAATGTTTTCATAAAGGTGCACTGCTGTGAATTTCTTAGGTTTGTAGCACACAGCAGGTCTGAACTGGCTGTCAAAATAGGCATTTCAAGTACACAGAGGCCCAAAAGGGACTGCTAGTGATGGGGCGAATTTATTCTCCAGACATGGATTTGCGGCGAATTTCTGCACTTCACCGACTGTGAATGTTTTCGTGAAACTGCTACGAAAATGTGCAGTGGAATAATTTGCAGTGACAAAAAAATTGTTTTGTGTCAAAAAAATTATTTTGACACCCATTGACTTATTTTATTGTCCATGTTCATATTTTTTCTTGATACGTCCATGAGAAAATATTACAAATATTGTCTAGTTTCCAAGAAAATGCATAATGGCATGGGTACTAACTACTACTTTTATATTGTAGCCTTTCCTCCCCCTGTCTGACAGCGGTGTCATTTATGACTCCGATGAAAGTATACCAAGTGATGAGGAGGAAGAAGACGATGCATTTCTTTCAGATACTCAGTTACAGGAGCACACAAACTCAAGCTCCTACAGGTAAAAAAGCAAATGTTTGGTTTATTTGTTAGTGAGAGCTTAAGTTAGTGCTGGCTTTGTTTTATCCCATCCCACTTTCCTTTGTCACCCATATATGTTAAATGTTTACTTTAGGATTAGCTATTCCAAAATATGTATTGTAGTGTGGTACCCAAGTTGCCTTTCTTGGCTGACAATGTTAAATTGCCTGGTTGGCATAGAATGAACTGTACCAGATCTGGATATGAAAACCTCAGTCTGTTACTTATAAGTGTGATTGTCTTACTTTTTTTATGGGTACACAGTAGGAAAACTTCTGTTGGCAACAAAGCTCTTTGTGTTTTTAGAAAGCCATTTAGATAAAAATTAACATATGGTTCTGTTTTAAAACGTGTTGAATACAAAATGCGTTAAATCAGGGGTGTCCAAACTACGGCCCGCGGGCCAAATGCGGCGCCGATCCATTTTTAATTGGCCGGGCGCAAATTGCAAAAATATACAGAATATGGGCCCGCACATGAAACCTGGCGGTAGATTAGAAGAGGCAGATAAACACGGATGGTAATGGTCGGCCCTGTATTGGATAAAGGGGGGGGGTGGGTAGGACATTCCTTAATGCGTGTCCCTTGGCCCCATTATCCATTCAAACAAGGGCAGGCATTCCTCAGCTAATAAGTTCATTTAGGTCTCCATAGCCCAGCCCCTGGTTATTACTCCCGCCTCTGTGGTGACGTTCCGCGCCGCTCACTATGGAACTTTAGGTATTGTGGTTCTTGTCGCGCTCAGTAAAGAGCTTTCAGTTCTTCGCACAGCTGTTGCCATGGCTGTGTTTTGCACTAGTATCTTGTGGTAAGGAATAGACCGGCGGCACATAGGGAAGGGGAAATACAGCAGGGAGCCGGGATCGCTGGTGATTGGGGTATTTTCTCAGGAAGCTATTCTAGATTGCGAGAATGGGGAGATGCCGGTTCTATCTTAGCCTAGCTCAATAGAGAGAACTTGCTCTATTGCACGACAGATGCTTTGAGAGTTGTAGTTTTTCCGTATCGGACTGCCAAGGTTTAAGGATTCCTGGCAAGCTGTAAGGAGGCAAAATAAAGTTTTATTAAATGATGTTAATGGTTCAAAGAATGTCAGGCTGAATGGTCAGCCCCCACATATTTTCACCTCTCCAGATCTGGCCCTCGTTGCAAAAAGTTTGGACACCCCTGCGTTAAGTGAAGCAGTGCAATCTATACAACTTTTTTATCTTTCCCTGTCGTCTGTTGAATTTGCTCTATGTAGTAAATCTTTAATTGCATTCATTGACTTCCGGTGGTCAATTTTTTTGTTTGCAGCTGGACACTGATACGCTTGGCAATGGTGAAACTTGCAATCCAGAATCTTAAGCAGTTCTTTCCCATAGCTGGCCTTGAATTATCTGGTAAGATTTTATTTTGCTTTTAACAGGCATTTCATCAAAAGCCAAGCAGGACAGCAATGATGGAGCAAGGATAAATGAATCCTGCTACTTTGCATTAGAAGGAGCTAGCAGAAAAGGAAAAAACAAATGCTGCTTTCAGTTGCAAATACAAATAAAATAATATTAAAAGCACAGAACTGCTGATAATGTATAGTGGAAGGTTGCTTAGAATTATATTTTCTTTTATATGCAAAATACATTGATTTCTATTTTAATTACCTTTTGTTGTTTTACACAATTGCCTAGACAGGATTTTTTTAAATTGGATTCTTGGCACCATTGGAATGGGCGTATAATCCAATTAAGGGCTATAGTTATTTTCCTAGACAAGCATTCTGTTACGTTAGAGGTAGGTGGCATAAATATCATGGTAGTAAGCCAAATGGGGCTGATAAAATAAATATTTGTGACATTTTATTTCATAATTGTCTTAAATGGTACCTAGCAATCATTTCTGTAGCTTTCCTTCAAAATGCTGTAAATCACTTTGTGCCATACTGCATCCTAACTCACAGTTTATTTGTGGCACAACATATGGTGTGATTATATAAACATTTCTTAACAGATAACATGGTATAAATGACTTGAGTTGCCTAGCTAACCACAAGCTGCACAGATTACTAACATGCTTTTGTGTTTTTTGTTTTGCGTTGTGTGCTTTACAGTTATATTCTGCTGATTTTTAACTCTGTTTTTATTAAGATCTCCCTGTCACATCACCATTGGGCATTGCTGTTGTAAAAAACCTAGAGAATTGGGAGCAGATACTTCAAGAGAGAATGGATCAGTTTGAAGGCCCCCCACCAAACTATATAAATATATATCCTAGTGAATTAGCTACAGGGGCGGGACCTGCTGCCTTACGTCTCAAGGCATTGTTGGATGCTGACAATACACCATTTAAGTATGCCTATCCTTTAAGACTTTATATGGGGGGAGGGGCTTATTGAATGTGCTTTATACAACAGCAATTCTAATACATCTATTATTTTAGGTTCTCTCAACTGTCATACAAAGTTATTTTCCATACAAAATGACAGAACTATCTGGCTTACTGGCCTTGATGGTTGGTTCCCTACTGTTATAGCAACTGACTTTATTCAACCTTAAAATCGTTGTTAGAAAAAAAAAATTAATTTCTGGAAGACAGCCTTATATTGCCTATTATGTACTATACATACCATTCTGTAATTGTTTGTTTTGTTAAATATTTTACTGGTGAAATAAAAATTAAGAAAATAACTGATAATGAATATAAATGTTGCAGGTCCAAAGATTACACTGCACTTCCAGTTCGAAGGCTTTGGCACTTTCTTGTTAAACAGGAGCTTCTCCAGGATTCATTTATAAGATATGCCTTTACCAAGAAAAGAAAGCAGAGTGAGGTAAACATGGGTACACAAATGACATTTTAAACAAAGCATCCATATTTGGCTGTCTTTGCTTGCTTTAGTATTGTCATTTTGTGATATGGCTCCCGTTATGAACTATTTTTATTTTGTTTGTCTTTATTTTCAAGCAATTCAGAACATTTTATGCATTTTCTTATTTAATACATAATTGCATCCTATATTGCAAGGGAACTCTTAAAATGGGATGTCAATCATACTTCTCTTCAGTTCTACTAAATTTCATCATATAATGTAATTCCTTTAAGTCCACTGCCCATTAAAGGAATTTAACAGAAATAAAAATAAACCTGCCTTCAATATACTTCAATAAAAAATTCTTTACCCTTTTCATAAAAATCGTGACTTTCTAAACTCCAGTTCCTGCTTCTCTCCACTTGTACGGACTTCAGCCTGCATGGAGTTGTCACAGAGGTTAGCTTTAGTCAGGAACGAACATATAAATTAACACTAAGAGGCCCATTTATCAAAGGTTGAATTTCGAATTCATGGGAATTTTTTTAACTTGAATATTCTCACAATTCGACTGGGAGGTTATGTAAGGAAAGGAATGTCCATTATTCGATCTAATGGTTCCTACCCGATAATTCGAAACGTATTTGATTTGTGCAGTCGAAAGTCAGGAAGGCTATTAAAATCTCCAAATGGCTCAACAGACCTCTGCCATTGACATACAGTTTTAGGTGGCGGATATTCGAATTAGGACTGTTTCCATGGTCAAGTAAATCTTACATTCAAATAGGGAGATTAAAATTCAAATGTGGGAATTTTGACATCAAAAAAAATTTGAAAATTCATTAAATGAAGTATTGTCTATCATTTTGAAGTGCAGGCTGTGTGTGTGGAGAGAAGGGGAGCTGGAGCACAGAAGTTCACAGTTTTTATGATAACTATACAGACTTTTTAATTAAAGCAACTTAACTTTAAGTTAGCTTTTAGTATGGCATACAATTGCCAATTCTAAACAACTTTATTTTTAATTATTTACCTTCCTTTCAACTTTCAAATGAGGTCACTAATCCCATCTAAAAATAAATGCTCTGTAAGGTTACACATTTATAATTGTTACTTTTTATTACTTATCTTTCTATTGATGCCTCTCATATTCATATTTCAGTCTCTCAGTCATATTAATACATGGTTGTAAGGGTAAGTTGTACCCTAGCAAGCAGGATTTCTGAAACTGCAAGCTGGAGACCTGCTGAATAACAAAACTAAACTCATAAACCTCAAATAATGAAAATGAATTGCAATTGCAGAATATCACTCTCCACGTCATACTAAAAGTTAATTTAAACTAAAACAACCACTTTAAGGAACAAAATATAAATTTTAATAGGTTTTATTAAAAACCTCTGTAATAAAGTTGAATGTAATAGAATTCCACAAGTTCTTCTTGAAAGATGCATAAAATAATAACTGCTGATTTAAAATGGTAAATAGATTAAGCATGCAATGGGCATATCAGTGTAAGTAATGATAATCCCTGATGTATTGCTTCTGAATTAATTTACCATTTATTGTATATTTTTGAATCCCATTCCTATTCATTTATTTAGTGGAGACACATAATGGTCATAATTATTACCAGAGCAATTGACAACAGATAACTCGTTTCCTAATGGTTATTTGGAATGTCTCATTTTTTTTCCATTTGTTTTTGCGCATGTGTTTTTGTGTTTGTGACTGTGTGTGGTGTCAAGTAGTCAGTAGAAGACAGTGTGGAGCGTTACAAAGTAAACAACGATCATCAGAAAAACAAGGTAGTAGGTCCTGAGTCTTCCCCTCTAGCTTGCTTGTTCATGTTCATTGGTGCCAGCATTTCATTCCTTTATCATCAGGGTGTTAACAGTAATGCAGCATCTTCAAAATGATTCAGTCTACATTGCTGCTGATCTGTTTAATTTAAAATACAGTTAAACACTGTATGCTTCATAAAAGCAACAAATACAAATACTCTGGTCCAAAATGTCATATGGTGTCTCTATCTTAAAAGGCATGTGAAGGCAAAAAAATAAAATCCAATTTTTACTTTCTTTAATAAAAAAGAAACCTATCTCCAATATACTTTAATGTAAAATTGTGCACCGTTTTTATAAGAAACCTGACTGTATGCAGTGAAATTCTCCCTTCATTTACTGCTGTGGATAGGAATTGTCAGATGGTCCCTAACTGCTGAGCAGGGAAACAATTATACTTATGAACAGCAGGGGGAGCCCCTACCTTACTTACCAGCCATGCAGAACTCAAGCAGCTTTGTTAATGACGATCCCTAAGCAGCCCAGACCACACTGAGCATGTGCACAGTCTTAGTCTTGCAAAGATGTTTAACAAAGTTACAAGATGGTGACCCCCTGTGGCCAACTTTGAAAGCATAAATTATTTGTTTGATTAGGCTTGTGGCCCAGTAAGTACATGTTTATATTTAGTATACAAAATACAGCATTTCTAGCCTTATTCTATTTTAGACTTTACATGCCCTTTAACATTATCGCTGTGAAGGGAGTATACAACTCTTATTCATTATTCATTTTATGTTGCAGTGTCTCTTGACATTCTAATCATATATGCTGTCCTCTTAAAATAGATTAAGAGAGTAATTTCTTAAATTCAACCTTTCTATTTTACAGTTGGAATTAGAATGAATGAAATGCTGGAACAAGTGAACATTGCATTCATTTAAATGCTTTCTACGTGTTCCTTTTTAATACCATATACTTCCTGTATTAATAAATCATTGTTGCAGGTTGAAGCAGACCTTGGTTATCCAGGAGGAAAAGCAAAAGTAATTCACAAAGAGTCTGACATGATTATGGCCTTTGCAATTAACAAGGTAAAACTGTTATTTTTCTTATGCTACTTAATTTTAAGGGGGCTGTTCTTTCCAAATTCAGATGTATTGCATTTATATTGAAGCAAGAGTACGGGTTACAGGCAGATAAACTCGTAAATCCAAGGTGTCAAGTCAACATAAAATGTTGGTCTTCAATAATGGATGGAGAATAGTTATTAAAAAATGTTTCTCTTTCTTCATAGTTAATATAAATTAATAAAGTCAAACAGGAATGAACTTAATGCTCAAACTAGGATTGAATGTTAGGCCAAAAATAGAATGCAAGTGAAAAGGTGGCATTTGTTTATGTTTACTTTTGTGTTCCTTAGGCAAACAACAATGAAATTGTCTTGGCTTCCACTCATGATGTGCAAGAATTAGATATCTCAAGCCTTCTGGCAGCTCAGCCCTATATATGGATTGGAGAAGAATATGACCGAGAATCTAAAAGGTTTAGCCACTTGACATTTATCATATTGTTAAGAACAGAAAAAATGGATGCTTGTAATGATGTAATGATGACATATGTTAATAGATTTGAGATGCAAAGTTTATCTTTTCAAAGGGCCTGTTCACTTTTGTAATAGTGGCTTTAAATGCATAGTTGCCGGCAATTATATAAAATGTCAATTGTGATTTCACTTGAAAAATATTACAATTGTTAATATACCTGCACAGGTAAAGCTATCTTCTATAGTTACACAGGGAGCCTCTCAACCCCTGCCTGTGTAAATCTAAGCTTTCTGTGAAATGATGTCTTAGGCCAATGATACAGGGGTTGCCCACATTATTGCAGGCAGCCAAAATACTGTTGCATAATCATGTTAAATGTCATTGCCGTTTGCAGCGGGGTTCATTTGAGTTTCATTGAACCAATTGACTTGACTAAATTCAGCCAAGTGGATCAATGACATGAAAATGCAAATGATAATGCAAACCAAATGGCTTGTTAATGGTGCGTATGCCTGAGCTCCCCTTGGTACGTAAGACCTGCCCATGTATATGTCTAGAAAGAGCTACTTTTTCAAAATAAAGCCACATTTGAAATATAGTTTAATTGATGGGATCTATAGATTTGCAGTCCCTTATATAACAGTGAACATTTTAAATCTAAGGTAGTGTCACCCAACTATAAACTTCTCCATATACAAAAAAAATAAAAAGAAATATGCACACTTGCAAAGCTCTCACTTATTCTAGGAACAAATATGTACTGTGGAGTGTTGGCAACACAGATATCTCTTGGCATATTCAGAACACTTGTTTTTATTGGTGGCCTATGTGTTCTTCCAATTGCCTCTTTGCTCTTTTCACCATTATCTGCTAGTCTTCACCTCTAGTCTGCCTACTCCTCTGCCCCTTTGGATACTTTAGAGCTAGATGACTCAGAATGGGGTAGCAGGTTAACACTTCTATGTGTAGACATATAAATTTATGTGTAGATTTATTTGTATCTACAAGAGTAAGCACACTACCCTTAAAGGAGAAGGAAAGTAAGCAAGCTTTATCAGAAAGGTCTATATAAATACACCAGTAAATCCTCAAAGTAATGCTGCTCAGAGTCCTCTGTCGAAAGAAACGCCACATTGCTGTCCTTCTATTGTGTATACATGGGCTTCGTTATCAGACTTTTTTCTTTCAGCTTAAACCTCCAGGGCCGGGCAGAGCATGCTAAATTTGCTCCTCTCCCCCTCCCTCCTCCCCTCCATCCTGTAATCTGATCTGTAATCCTGTAGACAGGAAGTGATGTCACAGCAAGCCAATATGGCAGCTGCTATCCTAAACATACACAGTGTCTTGAGCAGTTTACTCTGAAATGATAAAGCATTCTACAGAATAAAAACAGTGTTATAGCTTGCACTATTGTTACATAGTTACATAGTTAAACCGGGTTGAAGAAAGACAAAGTCCATTAAGTTCAACCCCTCCAAATGAAAACCCAGCATCCATACACACACCCCTCCATACTTTTTACACATATGGGATATATACCCATATCTATACTAACTATAGAGTTTAGTATCACAATAGCCTTTGATATTATTTCTGTCCAAGAAATCATCCAAGCCATTCTTAAAGGCATTAACTGAATCAGCCATCACAACATCACCCGGCAGTGCATTCCACAACCTCACTGTCCTGACTGTGAAGAACCCCCTACGTTGCTTCAAATGAAAGTTCTTTTCTTCTATTCTAAAGGGGTGACCTCTGGTACAGTGATCTTCTTCATGGGTAAAAAGGTCCCCTGCTATTTGTCTATAATGTCCTCTAATGTACTTGTAAAGTGTAATCATGTCCCCTCGCAAGCGCCTTTTTTCCAGAAAAAACAACCCCAACCTTGACAGTCTACCCTCATAATTTAAGTCTTTCATCCCTCTAACCAGTTTAGTTGCACGTCTCTGCACTCTCTCCAGCTGAATTAAATTGCTTCAAATGAAAGTTCTTTTCTTCTAGTCTAAAGGGGTGACCTCTGGTACAGTGATCTTCTTCATGGGTAAAAAGGTCCCCTGCTATTTGTCTATAATGTCCTCTAATGTACTTGTAAAGTGTAATCATGTCCCCTCGCAAGCGCCTTTTTTCCAGAAAAAACAACCCCAACCTTGACAGTCTACCCTCATAATTTAAGTCTTTCATCCCTCTAACCAGTTTAGTTGCACGTCTCTGCACTCTCTCCAGCTGAATTAAATCCCTCTTAAGGACTGGAGTCCAAAACTGCACTGCATACTCCAGATGAGGTCTTATCAGAGGCACAATTATGTTTTCATCCCTTGAGTTAATGCCCTTTTTTATGCAAGACAGCACTTTATTTGCTTTAGTAGCCACAGAATGACACTGCCCAGATTTAGACAACTTGTTATCTACAAAAACCCCTTCTCATTTAAGGAATCTCCCAACACACTGCCACATTGTGGCTAATCTATTGCCATCTATTGATCTCTATAGCTTTCCTTCTTCTTTAAGCATGTCAAGGTATATGCAGAAGTATTAAGACAGGTAATACAAAGAAAGTAGACAAAAATTATTCCAGCAAGGGAAAAAGAAGAAGTGAGGTAAATGGAAATGTTACAAATGAAGAGAGTGAATGGATCAATGCAATCGTAATGTGATCATTTCATGCCTGCACACCACATATTGCATTCAAACACTTACCTTTGTCTTTCACAGCTCAGATGACCTTGATTTTAGAGGTTCTCTCTCTGCTATTCCTCAGTCAAATGTTGCTTCCTTTAGCCTCAGTCAGATGCAATCTTCTTCATCCATGCCTTGGCTAGGTAGTGGACAGACAGCCACTGGAGCTGGGGTGGTATGTATTTTGGGTTTACATTATACTATTCCCAGCATTAGACTGCAATAGTATTTCTCTGAAATACAACTGTTCTAACCAACTGTTTGTGCTGTGGATTTTATACGGTATATATTTTGGTATACAGACCTATTATTGTACACTTGCCTAACTATAGAATATAATGTTTTAGCTAAAGTGACTAAAACATGAGAAAAGGTTGAATTGATGGGCATAGCCTCTTCTTGCCATCAACCCATACTGAAACATTTACACCTGATTATGTTATTTTGCAAACAAAAAATGGTACATACTTGGCAGATATGAGTCTGGTGAACCAGTGAAAACAAAGTAATCCTTAAATCATTTTCTCACAAGCAGTGAATACATATGCGGTGCTTGTTTTCCATTGTGGTAGGATCTCATGGCTCAGTGATATTTCATTTAAATAACATATATTAGGTGCAATTATCTTGTTAGGGCAGCTTAAATGGCAGGAAATACAAAGCGATCATCCCAGGATGATAATGTTTCCATACACAGAACTCTCTTGGTGCCCTCATTGGTTGATAATGTGAACCCATCAACTGTCACCTTCTCAGTCCACCTGTATGTAGCTTGAGGCATCTTTCTCCAGAGCATTAGCAAATTTAAAGGAGGTCCTTTATACACATCTAGGGGCACATTTACTAAGGGTCGAAGTGAATTTTCGAATTCAATAACTTCGAATTTCAAAGTAATTTTTTAGTACTTCGACTATCAAATAGTCCAAATTCGACTTCGATTGGAATTGAAAATACTTTGAATATTCGACCATTCGAAAATCTAAGTACTGTCTCTTTAAAAATTTTAGACTTTGACACATCGCCACCTTAAACCTGCCGAATTGCTATGTTAGCCTATGAGGACGTCCTAGAACCTATAGCCAACATTTGGCTAACTTTTTAGAAGTCAAAATCGTTTGTTTTTTTTTAAATCATTCGACCTATCGATTACATCGTTCGAATCGAAGGATTTAATCGATCGATCGAAGGATTTTACTTTGATCGCATATGGCCATATTCGATCCAAAAAAACGTTGACTTTGAATATCGTACTACTGCAATTCGATGGTCGAATTTCGATCCTTAGTTAATGTGCCCCCCCCTACTGTCTATGGCAAGTTACTCTGAAGTTGCCTTAGCAGCTTGCAATGATGTGCCATGTTGCTCCACAGTTTTGTGCATTTTGGCACATAAATGCCTATAAATCTTTTTCATAACAGTATATGGTTATTACTTTACAAATAATCATTCTTCTCTGCTGTGGAATTGCTATTTCATAGCATAGTATAATCTGAAAAAAAAGAAACCTTGTTTGTGACTATATAGACTTCTCCAAACCCCTTTATACTTAACATACACTTTCCCAGGTATAAATTTGTCTCAGTTATAATTGTTACTTGGTTTCCACTTGTTTAGCACAATAAAAACTTAATGCGTAACCTTTTCCACTTCAGGTCCCTAATTGATACTTTGTTGTGAACCTCAATGATGAACTGATAAGATACATGAACATTATATACAATGTTGTTTGAAGTGAAAATTGAGTTAAATAAACTAGAACCAGCTGTGTAATCAATATGAAGTGCCACGTGTAATAATCACCATATGGGTTTACAAATAAGTCATTCTGAACCTTCTTATTTAATTATCTTTATTTCTAAAACAATTTGATTGGCAACACTTTAACAATTAATAACATTTATAATTAATCATTAAATAACATTTAAATAACATATATTAGGTGCAATTATCTTGTTAGGGCAGCTTAAATGGCAGGAAATACAAAGCGATTATTTTAAAGAGACAGTACTTCGACTATTGAATGGTCGAATTGTCGAACGATTTTTAGTTCGATTCGAAGTCGTAGGTCGAAGGTCGAAGTAGCCCATTCGATGGTCAAAGTAGCCAAAAAAAACATTCGGAATTCAAAGTTTTTTTTATTCTATTCCTTCACTCGAGCTAAGTAAATGGGCCCCATGATATGTATTGTAATAAACAAATGTATTCATGCTTTGATATTTTTTTAATATTTTGAACTACTCTCTCACAAATCGTTTTTTGTTTTCCTTAAAGCTCATAAAAAGGAATTTAAATAATGTGAAAAGGATGGCCTCGCATCCTGTTCACCAATATTGTAAGTTCATGTTTAATATACATTTAAATCACCAAAAGGTTCAATATACATATGCTATTCATCTAGTATGTAAGAAATGATGTTATCTTGTCTCGTTCATTTTTATAGATCTTACTGGTGCTCAGGATGGCAGTGTCCGCATGTTTGAATGGAGTCGTCCCCAGCAGCTTGTCTGCTTCCGCCAGGCTGGAAATGCACGCGTTACAAGATTGTATTTTAATGCTCAAGGGAATAAGGTTTGTCCTTTTAGTATATTTATTTTTACTTTGTATAGTTTGCTTACTTTCTCTTGGTAAGCGTTTTGTCAAAATTTTCACAATTCTTGTTGGGTTTTTTTCACCAAAAAATTGTGTTTTCTTCCCCTTTAAAACCCCAACCAGAAAATTTTGGGTTTTACTAACCCCCTTAATATTCTACTATAAATATACTATTTTGTGTTTGCAGTGTGGTGTTGCTGATGGTGAAGGATTTTTAAGCATCTGGCAAGTAAACCAGAATGTAACAAATCCAAAACATTATCTGGTAAGTTCCAATTAATATTGTCTCAAAATTGGCTTAGTTGAGGAATATTCCTCAAAAACTGGGCCAACCATGAAAGTTCACTAATGTGCTGTTCATAATTTGTCTTTTCTTCATACCATATAGTTAGGGTTATCAAAGTATTTAAAAGACCAGTGGCATACAAATTTTTACATTTTTATTTTTCATAGCGTCTTATAAGTGGCAGGTTAACAAACATGCTATACACAGCTTGGTTTCATAGAAACTGGTTAAAGTAGCAAAAGTATCAAGACATAATTTCTTCAATATTTAAAATAGCAGAGTAAGCACAGGGCACTTTGGGTTATCCTGGCCATGAGCAGAGTGGTGCTTTACTCAATCCTTAATAGACTGTTTTCCAAAGCAGAGCGTGTCTATTTCAAATGAGGAGATAGCAACTGTCTGCATTTAAGCATATTCAAAATGATTCTTGCTCTTGACAGTTGACACACGTTAATACATTTAGACACATCAGAAAATCTGGGAGACTTTTAAGGTGTGTTAGTAGCTAGTTACCCCACAGTGGTAGGTGAGGTGATACATGGGGCAGGGGATGTCCTAGCAGTGTACCATTTACCTATCTTCATAGTCATATTTATTGTGTGAGGTCTTCAAGATGTCAGGAAACATATTCATATCCTTGCAGTACCTATAGGGGTAGTTATCAAGGCTCACTATTGAGTGAAATAATATGGCTTGAAGGGCTATATTTGAATTGTAAAAAACTTCGAATTACGAAGTAATTTTTGGGTACTTCGACCATCAAATAGGCCAAAATTCTATTCGAATAGAAAAAACTTAGAAAACTCGACCATTTGATAATCGAAGTACTGTCTTTTTAAAAAAAACTTCAACTTCGACCCTTCGCCACCTTAAACCTGCCGAATTGCTGTTTAGCCTATAGGGGACCTCCTATAACCTATATGAGTCTATGGCTAAGTTTTGAGAAGTCTAAGTTTTTTTTTTTGTAAAATCGTTCGAAACTAAGGATTTAATCATACGATTGAACGATTTTAATTCGATCGAAAACGGCCATATTCCATCGAAAAAAAACTTCAACTATTGTACTACTAAAATTCGATGGTCGAATTTTAGAAGTATTTTCACTTTGGAATTCGACCCTTAGTAAATGTGCCCCATAGTGTGTCATATATGTAGTACACTAAACTCAGAACCACTCCTAATCTTATAGTCATTAAAGTCATTATCATCTAAACAAAAGCATATAGATCGCATTCCCTAACGAGCCGTTTGGGATGTAATGTTTGTAAAGTATGAATCCGAAATTTCTCCCTCTTTTGGAGTTACAGGAGTCTATCATTTTATTTCTTCTGAACTAATTACATCAGAATTCAGAACACTTGAACTTTTTTTTGAGGGGGGTTGTGTGTATAGTGATATATGTAAAATAACATTGTAACGCTTTTTTAATTATTCTAGTGTGAGAAGATATAATAAGTAGTAGCTTGTTAAGCAAGCTGCATGTAGAATGATAACAAGTTCAGACCTTTAAATTATAATTCCTTTAAATACATATGCACATTGATCGTTTTGATTACATTTATAAGCATGGATTTTCTGCAAACCTTTAAATTGCTTCTCTTTTTAAACCTACTTTCATTTATTGCTAAGAACAAGAAAGCTGAGGAAGCCACAAGGCAGTTGTGTAAAATTGCTAATCCACTGGTGCACAGTTTAAACCTACGGATTGCACAGATTTCTTTTTCGAAATCAGTTTCATTATTGAATGTTGCTTTTTTCATTTGAGGAGCTAAAAAAATCTATATTAAAGAGTACCTTTTCTTAGGCAGTGATGGGGGAAAATTTTACAACTTTGTATGCATCCTTTCTATGAAGTTAAACATTTTATTTGGATTTGTTTCAGGAATAAGTGAATAGATTAGTAATAAGCAAAATAAATCTTGCAATCATGGCATTTACATTGTTTCATTTGTATTTTTTTTCTCTCCAATATTTTGTTATTGCAGAACTGGCAGTGTCATACCAAAACAACAAGTGACTTTTCATTCATAACATCGTCAAGCTTAGTGGCTACAGCTGGTCAATCTAGTGACAACAGGTACATCAAAATACAACATAGATTTACAGAATTGTTATACTCCATATAGTCTGTTAATTACCAAATTACTGCACGTATGAAAGCATAGTCTATTGGGCATATCTAGAAAAGCTTGGTGCACATAATATAGTACACCTTTCTAACTGTAAGAACATATAAACTGAAATCAAAGTATATAGATCTTTGCTAAGCATGAACTTATTTATTGGTGATATATATATATATATATATATATATATACCTGGGGTTTCTTCAGATTGCTGAAAGGAAGATAATGAATAATATCTTTATTTTAGAAATTATACAAATTTGTTAATGAATAATAATTAAAAAGCTTCTTATTTCAGTTAGATTAAACTTAAATTTGATTTTCGATTTTGAGTCTGCTAAAATACAGGATTGTTTTGCCCCCAATATGGATTCATATAGCTTAGTTACCATCAAGTAAAAGGCAATTGTTTATTATTAAAGAGAAAAAGGAAGTCATTTTCACAAATTAGAATTATTTGATTAAAATAGAGTCCATGGGAGGTGGCCTTCCTGTAATTTACAGCTCTCTTCATAATTTGTGTCCAAATAAGAAATGCCACACATGTATAAAAATTTAGACTCACAATTTCTACACAAATACATAACTTCTGCCTTACTTCAGTCAGTAGCGAATCCTTATTTCAAGTTCCTGGATTTCATACAACATGGGTAATTTATACAATCCTTGCCAGTGTGTATTTATTGTTTTTTTTGTGGAATGGTACAATTAATGCACATTTGCAAGGAATGAAAACCTGATTTTCTGTAGAAAATTCTTTTGTATTCGATTGCAGCTCATTCTATTTATTTTTTATTTAGAAATGTTTGTCTATGGGATACACTGATATCACCTAATAACAGCCTGGTTCATGGTAAGCATTTGTTATGATTGTTAATACTGTTAATGTTACTCCATATATTCTATGTATGTAATTCATTAGATGTAGTTGTATAATCACATTTACTTTACAGTGCTAGGCAATATGTTGGCGCTATATAAATACATGTTAATAATAATAATAATAAAATACTGTGTAAAATTATTTCTCAGCATATACACAACTAAAGTGTTAATAAAATACACTGCTATTTTAATAGGCAGCATCTCCCCCGATTAAACAGAACCATTGAGTTGTGATGGTTAAGCCAGGAATGATCCTTGAGTTATATTCATAGAAATGGAATCTCAAAGTTTTTTGTTTTTTTTTAGAAAACGAGCTTATAGGGGAACTTTTTTTCCATGAGCCACATTCAAATGTAAAAAAAAAAAATGGGGAGCAACACAAGCATGAAAAAAGTCCACCAGGGATACTGTCCAATCAAACTTCTGTCAATGTAAAAGAAGTCTTTTCTCCATAATCATTCTTACCCTGCTGTTCTGAAGCAACTCTTGACATCAGCTTTGCTTGTTGTATTCAATAAACTGAGCAGTAGAAGAAGATGCCCTACAGTTGCTAATAATTTGCACAATGAACATTGCCTGGTTTATTGGTCCCCTATATTAAATTTTAATCAAATACATTTTTCATTTTAATAGGACTTTAAGAGATGCCCATTCTTAACCAGTAATGCCTAAGATTCAGATTACTATTGTTTTACAAGTTGGCTACATTCAGGGGGATATTAATAAAGCCCACAGCATATTCTGTTGTGAAGCAAGCTATATGCAGACTGATTGCTACAGATTCTTCAAAGTGGCTGCAAAGCTGATTTGCAAAACATGCATACTTTTTTGTACCAACTATGTTTTTATGCAAGTTTACTTCACATGTTCTGTTCCTTCATAGTTTAGCTCTCTTCATATATCATATCTGCTACATTTGCATAAATCTTAGTTTTTATTATATTTTATCTTAGCATTTAATTGCCATGAGAATGGTGCAACAGTACTTCAATACGCACCTAAACAGCAGCTCTTGATTACCGGTGGAAGAAAAGGTGCAATCTGCATCTTTGACATTAGACAGAGACAAACACTTCATTCATTCCAGGCTCATGATTCTGCAATTAAAGCCCTTGCCCTGGACTTATCTGAAGAGTATTTTGTTACTGGTTCTGCAGAAGGTAACATGAAGGTAAGCTGTCATTATTCTTTTAATGTGTAGGTTTTAACATGTTAAACTATACTGGTATTGCATTTTCTTGTGACTGTCTAAATTTTCTTATGTCAATCTTTATGCTTACTACTGTTAAGGTAGCAGCAGCAAATATGATGGCTTCTACTGACATCAGTCAGTTGGCTTTTTTTTGACCATAAATAATGAGCCATTCTTAGCACTTCCAAATTAAATTTGGGACTTCAAGAAGTAGGCATTGTGTGGCCTTCTGTGTGCCTTTACCATTAATGGTATTTCAGGAGCTCTGACTTAGTGTGTGTTCGTCTAAATATAGGTAGAATCTTGGTCTTTAAGCATGATAACTGCTGCTTTATAAGAGAAAATGAATGCAACATTTCAATGTCATTATTCTAATCTCCACACAATCAGTTGTGCGTAAAACCCAATTCATTAAAGGCACTTGAGTCAAAAGATGCTCTTTGAACGTACACATAGTTGTGCTTTGCATCGATTGGTCCTTCCTACCTGTAATGAATCAAGTAATGCTGCACCTATTGGTCCAGAGTTGGTGGACCAGAGTTTCCTTAGCGGCCTTTGTCAATAGGGGAAGTGTGATTACGTCTAAAGAAGTAGGAACACATATCACGATCATAGAGAACACCGGAAATGACAGCAACCAAAACTTTCAGCACATCTGCCAGCGATTTGCAATAAAGTACATGTCCATTTGCATCACCAGCAAATGCCCTCAGCGAGTGAAGTGATGCTAAAAAAACACAGCATTTAAGGAAAAATGCATGAGCATTGTGCTTGAAATTGCACTTTTTCTCACTGCAATTGCAGTTGTACAGTAAATAACCTCTGTGTCCTTGTAATAGTACCATAAAGGGTCATTTTTGCATAGCAGAAAGCAGTGATACAAAGGCTGGGTAACATTATATTTTAACTCATGTGGTTTCCTTTTACAGGCTGTTTTTGTGGGCTATGGTCACTTAGGATTGTTTCCAACTGTATTGTATACTACTGTATGTGTTAGCACATCATTTATCACATTATGTTTTGATTTTTTTATATAGGTGTGGAAGTTAACAGGCCATGGTCTTATCCATTCATTTAAAAACGAGCATGCAAAGCAGTCTATTTTTCGTAACATTGGTGCTGGCGTTATGCAGATCGAAGTAGGTGAAAACAAGCGCATCTTCTCCTGTGGAGCAGATGGCACTTTGAAAATGAGGATGATGCCTGCAGCCTTGAAGACACAGTCTGGCATTTTTGATATCCTCTAAAAAGATTGTATTCCTGTTTTCAGCTTCCAGGTTTTGGTGAAATCTTTTGAAGAATTTAGTTTCTTCTTAAATTAAAATAGCTGTTCCTTAGAATGGAGCTATTAGGGTTATTCACTGAAAAAAAGCCTTTGTTTCTTAAGCAATGTATGTGTTACTTGCGATGGCTATGCATGTACCTTGTGTTCTGAAGTTGAAAGCGAAGGCCAGTGAAGTAGAGTGATGTCTCATGTAGTGTATATGCAGAACTAGATTCACTTTTTCACTATGGTTAGATATTTCAGCATTATTCAGGCTTTTCTTAGATCTTTTATGGCGCAACGTAAAGCCGATGAAGTAAAGCCTTCACATTGCAATGAAATGCACAAGAATAAGATTTTGCCAGGAATAAACACAAGGAAAAAGTCTATGACTCGATGGTATACAGTTTCTTGCATGTGGTCTATTATTTAAAAGTTCTGCACATAATATGCAACTAAACTAGTACCACATGCTCAACCCAGGAGCGCTACTGGAGCCAAGTAACTATGAAAGAGTAGAACGCCACATTTTCCACAGAGTGAAGGAATTACGAGCTGCCAATACCAGTGTGGTTACTGGTGAGATGGCAAATCTTTTTAAGCGTTTACATTTTCTTTGTTTTTGTGGGGGTTTTTTCCTTTCTTCTTTTTCCACTGAAATCAAGGACAGATGGCACTGAACAGTTACAAATATAGTTGTATTTTAAGAAAGCATGATTGTTTTCCCTATAGATACATTTGTGCAAAAATGAAGTAAATATATGTATTGTCACTTTCAGCTACCACACTACAAAGTTTTTGCACTGAAAGTTTACCTTAAAGACACCTTGAGGCTGCTCGGTTCTAGAGTGGCATTACGTTAGGATAAACTTTTTTGCCGTTGTTGTTCCTATTGAGGCTTTTCTTTTATTACTTTTTTTAACTGGCTTTTATTTAATTTTTTCGAATGATTGTAAGTTTGCACATTTTGTCCGTGTTTACATCATACTGTACTTTGCACATCTTTTCTCGATAGTTTGGTTGTTGAACGTCTTGTTTTCCCTCAATCCTATAAATGTTAATTGTTGTAAACATGAGGGAACCTTTATGCCGTCATGTTTAGATTTTCTTTTCTTTTTTTAATTTGTTGAAGGTTATTATTATTTTAGATAAATGTGTTTTTGGTTTGTGCACTTAAATTATTTTACCTCTCCCTATTTGGTGCCCATCTATTAGGGAAATAGATGGGCAGGGATATGTGAATATAATGATATAGATTTAAAATGAATGTCAGGCTTTCTGTGGCCAGATAGTAAATAGAGCTTAAACTGATACTATTAAATTATTTCACCATATGTATAAACTACAAAGTGTTTAATATTGTTTGCTTGTAACATACTAGATAGTGCTGTCCTATTTTTGATGTTTTTCTCTGTTGTAAACAACCACATGCTTAGTATGCTGCAGAAGCCGATGTCCGCAACTTGTCTTTACTTTCCACTGCAAATTTACAAGTGTATGTCGTACTGTAAATGAAAATGGCATTCCATGCTCCCCTTCTTGTAACCTCTCCTGGTCAATTAAAATGTATGAAGTATGCAAAGGAAAGAAAGTTATCTCTCAACTTTAACACTGTAGGTTAAATAAACCTCTCAAAGAAACTGTGTGTGTTGAAAATCCTGTATGCTTCTAAAGAATCTGTAGCGCTTGGCCTACAAATTGTTTTGTTCGCATTTTATTGACTATTAAAAAAATATCTGCTTAGTTATGCTTCTTCCCAAAGCATTGTTTTGACGAGAAGATTAACTTCTAACAATATTGTTTTAAATACATTTATACAATAGATGTTAATACTGGCCATTGTGCCATGTCATAGGACCCTACATGCTAAATGATGCTGGGAATTCATTCAGGAAAGCTTCAAATGCCACCGTGATTGTGTTCCTTTAAGGAGCAAGTACCAAAGTTAAAATACATTTGCTATGCCAATGTATTCAGTAATTAAACAAGTATTCTCCAACAATTCTTCTTGAAAATCTGTACATGTTGAGAGCCTTTTATTTATTTTTTGCTGTTTACAATAACACTTGACTTATCTTACTTTATGGCCTAGCGATGGAGCTTGCTTGAACAAATTATGGATTGCACTGATATGAGCCTGTACTACATCTAGCAAGAACATTGGTTCTCAGGACACAGAGCTTGCTTACCCACATGCCCCCTACACCCTGGCCTTTCAAATTTCACTTCCACTTGTATATTACTGCAGAAAGCTACTTGGTCAACTTGTGTATCACAGGTATTATGGATGCATAATATATTTACATTTATCTAAACTGGTTTCCAAAATACTTTGCTGGGACACCATACATCGTTAAGGTGGCCATACATGGGCTGATAAAAGCTGCCGATAGACTGTGTTGGCAGCTTATTGATTGGGCCCTCCAGCTAGCTTCCCTGACAGATATCTGGTCAAAAATCTCCAGGTATTGATAGTACAAGTTTAAAATTCCTTCAGAGTAAGGACCGCAGTGGCTCATTAATGTGGTCCTCTCCCTTACAACCTGTATCTCCGTTGCTGTGATTCAATAGGGCCTAACGATTGGATCAGCCTGATATTGCCCACTTTCATTCCGGTGACAGTTCCACTCATTTCACAACCTTGCCAAATGAGCAGATCTTTTCATTTATTGCCAGCTTTAGATAAAACTGTACTAAATCTAACACCGTAAAAGTTGAGCGCATGATGGTAGGCAGTTTATCACTCGTTCATGTTCAGACAACGCTCTTCAATCAAGGAACAGCATGATTTATCCCCAATCATACCTTAAAAAAGCAAATAATTTTGAAACTAAATTTGCAAATGTAAAATTCAATATATAAATGTAAAATGAAATTCTGATTGCTAAAGAATGCAAAATAGAACTGCAAATATAAGTAGTCAGCCATAAAAGCATTTCAAAAAAGTGTGTTAGCAATGTGAATAAATATTATGGGGGAGGGCAATATCTGCTCTCTCTCCGTGTTAAAGGAACAGTAATGCCAAAAAATGTTTTTAAAGGAAAGACAATATAATGTACGGTTGCAGCATTATATTTTCCTTACTTTATGACACTTTAATTTTTTGGTGTTACTGTTCCTTTAAGGACCCGTAAGAACCTCTTTACCTGTCTGGTTAGAGAGCAATACATATAGGAGATTTCTCTGGACTTCTGGCAAATGTATTCAGCATTTGAACCCTCTTATATACATTAGGAAGAGCTGAAGTCCAATGCATGTTTTAGCATGAATTCCAAATAAAATTAAATCTCCAGTTATATTTAGAGTAATCTCAGAAGCAGTTATTTTTATAAGAGGAAAATGTGATTGACTCAATAAGTTTTACTTGCTGATTAGCAAATATACAGCAAGAGGTAATATATTTTTAGTTATCTGTTGATGGCATATCAGAACAAAGGCCAATTTACTGAAATTCAGAATTGTTATATAATCCTAACAAAGAATGAAGTAATTAGTCTTCATTAGCCATTCCCTTCTAGTTATAAACAAGTCCAAGACAGAGGTGAGTGACCTAAACATAATTTGATTTATATATGCTAAGTTTGTGTAATTTACATTGATAAATTAGGGGAAAAACCGCGTGGAATTTTTTGTGCATTTACATTAAACTGATCCTTAGGAAAAAAAACTTTCTGAAAAATATTCTTTAGAGTTCATTTTTGTTAAACTGTAAAATAGAAAATTCTTCTGGAGTCTCCAGTTTGATTTTGAATAGATCTGCCTTGGAAAGTTTTTGTAAGCATTCCAATTCTGTCCAAAATTTAAAATGCCAACATCTTCTTAAAATCAAATGCTTGATTTGCAAGAAGGTTTTCCTTTACAGACTTTCAATATTATAATAGGCACACCCCCAATGCCAAAAAATGTTAAAGCTTTTTGGAGTTTTTTTGTCAGTAGTTCTTTATTAAAATCAAGTCCCTTACATTTGTACAAATCTGCCAGGCATAATATATAATATGGTGTATTTTTCTCATCAAATAAATAACAGTGAATATTTTTGCATTTCTGACGTTGGACCAGATTCCGTTAAGTGAGAAAAAGTTATCTTGTGGTTTAACACGTGAAAACTCATGGAAGAGATTCAATTCGAGGAGAAAAAAAACTTCTCCAAATGAATTTCCACTTTTCTCACATAGACATCAATAGAGTTTTTGCTTGATAAACAGGGAGATATGTTTTTCTGAATTGAACTGCATCTCAAATTGAAACTTTTCTATGAGTTGTCTTGTGACAAACTTTTTTTTCTCCGTGAATTAAATCTGGCCCATTGTCATATAAAACAGAGAGTTATGTTCTGGATGCAAAATGTACAGGATAAAGCAATAAACATCCATCTTCCCATGTGTACAAATGTTGATCTTTGGGATTATATGAAAGCATTGACAAAACAGATGTTGAGGACCTAAAGTCAAAACTAGTTTCAACCTGCTTCCCCTTTAAGAGATTAAAAGCAAAGGTCACCCTCATATCCTTAGTATCCGTGACGTAAAGAATTCCACAAGCAATAAATGCATTGCCTGCCTTGGTCTTTGGGTAGGTAGTGTTGATGTGTTGTGTGATGGAGAAGGTTTTTTCATCCAGATGTGCTACCATGATGGTTTTTTCTATTTCAGAAGAGTAGATGATCCAGAGATCTTTTTCGTCAGCTGCTATGTGAAAGTAGGACTTGGAATTTGTGAACAGGTAACTGCGATTGTGATAAGCAGCATTTTGGATGCTCAGCGTTTGAAATGATTCCGTTTCAAGTTCATACCTGTTTGATGAAAATAGAATCACATAATAGAATTCAGGCTTAATATGTCAACTTAAATCGGCTCTCAGAGGCAAAATTCAGATTTATGAATTTTGTTTTTTCTTGTCAATTCAAATAAACTCAAAATATTACTAAACTGTAATGTTTGCTTATTTATTAAAAGAACGTGAATGCAAAAAACTTGATTGAATAAAACCTGTAAATTTGTATGATATTCATATTTTTCAATGGGTCTACAATATCTAAAAAAAAAAAACACGTTATCACTTAAATTTTGCCTAGGATAACTCCCATGGACTTCTACATGAACTCGGCAGCTTTTTAAATGCAGAGTTTTTAGGTACTTCGTAAATCTCTAAAACTTGAGTTTTTCAAACAAATTTAAATTTGAGTTTAGCACATAAAAAAACCTACCCACACCAAATTCTCCTTTTACATGTTGGTAAAAAAAAAAAAACACATATTCTTCCAGAATTTAGTATTTATTTTAGTTTAGAAAGAATTGTCTGATTAATGATATAGCCTAAAAAATGGCATCAATGTTGCATGCAATTTACTAAATAAATTGCACCAGCCCAGAAGTCTATAGCAGCTTCCCATCTTTAAGCTTGGTTGCCCATCTTTTGCCCGTCAGTGGTGCTACAATGCTTAATTATTTTTAAATACTTTGAATCGAATACAATCCAAATTCGATTCGAACAATCGAATACAGCCTATTCACTTGAATTTAAAAAATGTGATTTTTTTTTTTTTCAATAAATTTCGGTTGGTCTTTTTTTATTCAAATTTTGAGTTGATGGGAGTCTAAAAAAACTTCCATCACCTCATAATTCAACCCTTGATAAATCTACCCCTTAATGTCCTCTGAGCTGCTATTGAGAAGAGGGCACATGTTTTTAAATGATATCCTTTTTATCTTCAATGTTAGTGATGATTAAAGGAAGACTGCAATTACCTTACAATTTTGTCTGATCCTCCTTTGTGGTAATACAGTGATTTGTTGTACACTAAATGTCCACATCCTTGGTAAAACCAGCGAAGTTTGGTAGGCTTGTAGTTATCATTCAGAAGCTCTGTTAGATTTTCATATTGTTTTACTATCAGACCTGCACAAAGAGATTTATTAAATCCCAAACAGTGATAGAGAGAGATTGGGGAGTTATTAATTACTAATAAGTGGGGCAAGAAATTGGCGTAATTTATAACTGCAGTACAGTTGAAGTGGCACAAATTTGCCCCCAAATTATTGCATGAAAAAGCATCTCATTCATTTAAGGTATTTACCCCACATGGCACTCCTTGCACTTATACATAGTTATGCTCGGCCAACTTTGCCTCACCCTGAATCCTGTTGCAAAATGAAAAAAGTGCATCCATTGACGGAGAGGAACCCGGGAGCTATTGAAAGTTCCCAGAGAATCCTGTGTCAATAGAAGCAGTGACTTGCAGCCAAAGAATCTGGTACAGACAACCTTTTGGTGCTGAATTTTATATAGTCCTGGCAGAATTTGTAAAATATTAGATATTTCTGGAAAATATGAGTGCCCTTTAGTGCACAATAAATTGCATCCAGGATGCAGCATCCATGCTACAGGATCTTGACAAACTGGCAATCTGGGCAGCTAAGTGACAAATGAGATTCAATGTTGATAAATGTAAAGTCATGTACCTGGGATGTAAAAATATCCAAGCCACTTATACCCTTAATGGGACTGCACTAGGCAAATCCATTATGGAAAAGGACCTTGGAGTCCTTGTAGATGATAAACTTGGCTGTAGCAAGCAATGCCAGTCAGCAGCATCAAGGGCAAATAAGGTCTTGAGCTGTATTAAAAGGGGCATAGATTCACGGCAGGAAGCGGTCATTCTTCAACTGTATAGAGCACTGGTAAGGCCCCATCTAGAATATACAGTATTGGTCTCCATCACTCAAACAGGACATTATTGTATAAGAGAGGGTACAGAGAAGGGCAACTAAGCTGGTGAAAGGTATTGAAAATCTTAGCTATGAGGAAAGTCTGGCCAAATTGGGGATGTTCACGCTGGAGAAGAGGCGCTTAAGGGGAGATATGATAACTATGTATAAATATATAAGGGGATCATATAATAATCTCTCTAATGCTTTATTTACCAGTAGGTCTTTCCAGCTGACACAAGGTCACCAATTCCGATTAGAAGAAAAGATGTTCCGCCTAAATATTCGGAAGGGGCTTTTTACAGTGAGAGATGTGGAATTCTCTCCCTGAATCAGTGGTACAGGCTGATACATTAGATATCTTTAAGAAGGGGTTGGATAGCTTTTTAGCAAGTGAGGGAATACAGGGTTATGGAAGATAGTTCATAGTACAAGTTGATCCAGGCGCTAGTCCGGTTGCCATTTTGGAGTCAGGAAGGAATTTTTCCCCCTCTGAGGCAAATTGGAGAAGCTTCATATGGGTTTTTTGCCTTCCTCTGGATCAACTGGCAGTTAGGCAGTTTTAAAAAAAAAAAGTTTGAACTTGATGGATGTGTGTCTTTTTTCAACCTAAATTACTATGTAGTCATTTTAGTGTTCATATCATAATGATAACTGAAAACAGACAGATTGCCCTTCAAAAGTGTATCTATCCTTGAATGCTTGTAATAAGTGTCTGTGCATAAAACAAGTTTTTTTATCTGTTGAGAAAACCTTTTTTTGCATTTCATCCAGGGCTGTACTGACTTTGCTGGTTGCTGAAGCATGGGGAAAGCAAAAGAAATGTCATAACTATCTGTGAGCAAAAGTAGTTCAACTTTATAAATCAGGAAAAGAGTATAAAAAAAGTTTCAAGAATGCCAATCAGAACTGTGCAAACTCTGGTCAAGAATTGTAGAATTAAGGGCTTTGTTAGGTAGACCAAGATTTGAGACAAAACTACCAGGAAAATTTGTGGGGATGCAAAGAAACCCACACAATCAACTACTACTGAAACAAAGTGGTGTGGCCAATTCAGCACGCACAATACCTACGTTGTACTTGCATTAAAATGGGATGCATGGTAGAGCTGCCAGAAAAAAAGTTATTTTTTGCACCATTGCCACAGCCTGGAAGTATACCAAACATCAATTAGAAATGCCTCAAAACTTCTGCAACAAAATCATTTGGAGTGATGAGCAAAATTGAACTTCATGGTCCCAACTATAAATGCTCTATTTGGACAGGACTCAACAAGGCCATTAAAGTCTTTTGTCTGATCACTCGTTTCCTGAAAAAATGGTCCTTGTTATACAAATTCTGCAGGGGATATGTAAACGTATGGACTTAATTTTATCTGTCCCTTCTATAGTCCTCAATAGCTAAGTGCCGTAAACTTGAAAATCGGCATTAACATTTGGTTATTCCATATTTAAACCATCACTTGTAATAATTACGTACGCTTACCCCTTAATTTATTCAGCACAGAGCTGTCCAACCAGCAACAGTAGCTGCATTCTATAACAGTCTGTATTGTCAGGAATGCTGGGAATTGTAGTTTAGCAGTAGCTCTGGGAATACACTAGTGCAACTCTAGTTTAGACCAAAACCTATTTATTTCCTCTACCATTGTTTCACATAACCTCACAAGTTTTACATACTTTGCAGTTAGGGAAGCTCTAACCCCACTTTATTTAGTACTAATACTTACACATTTAACATGTTAAAATATACCTGAAAAATGGCCAGCAATCCATATTCGGTCATCACTTCGGTTTGAAGATTCCATCATCCAAGCTCCAAAAGTATCTTTGACTTTGGCAATATTAGTAGGACTTTCAATTGATTTTATGATACAATCTGTTGTAAAAAATTATATTATATAAAGGAGAACTAAAGCTTAAAAACAGAGTACGCTGGATGTGTTGTACATTATGTTTTGGGCTTCTTTACTTGTCCAAGCTGTCCACAGCCCTAAAACCTGGTGCCAGACAGGGTAGAAATCAGCCTGCTGAAATCCAAAGGCCGTCTTTAGCCCCTCACTGTTAGCACTATCCTCTTCTGTTTGCGCCTGAAAACCTTGAGTCAGCTCGGGCGTAAACATACTCGACAGATTTCTGCAAAGCTTTACATTTTGCGCCAAAATCTGCAGAGTTTGTTCGCACTGGAGCCAACACAAGATTTTCAGATGCAAACAGAAGAAGAGGATTTGGCTAGCGATGAGGGGCTGAAACCGGCCTGCGGATTTCGGCACCCGTCTGGCCTCAGCCTTAGCAGTTATGCTCTGTGCCACTTTCAGTTACTGAGTTTAGGGACCGAATAACTCAATACTGTATATATAAAATAGTCGCAATACAAGGCTGAACATGAGCAGTATGACTGATGATCAAAAGTGAGCCTAATAAGATCCAAGATGGTGAACTCCTGTGGCAAAATTTGAAGACATGTATGATAGTACAGTACTACTAAAATTCTCTGCAGTATATTCAGTATGTAAAATACAGCATTTCTCGTTATATTCATTGTCAGAGCTGCTTTAATATTAAATAAGGCTTTACCTCCTGGCTTTGGGTTATTTCCATTATTTGTCTCATTTGATTTCCCCACCATGGTATCATCGTTTGGTACAGCGCAGGACTCTCCTTTGAATAAAGTGTTAGAGAATTATTAGAGATTATTATTATTTGTACTCTTATTATGGTCACTACAAGCTTCAAGCCACCAACCCTCCCACCTGTCCAAAGGGCACAGTGTCCATTCAACCATCACACATGGCAGGGTAGTCAATTGAAAGCATCCATAGGCCAGATGTCTAAGTTTTGCCAGCCAATCACAGCACCCCAGTGTCAATGCATACTACAGCGTGTCCATTTTACCTTTGGCTAGCTGCCGCTGAATTGCTGTAGCTGCCCAGCTATTCCGTACAGTAATGAAAACCATCATTCACTGATGCAGTTTCTATTGGTCATTCAGGTGAAAATTATTTCAGCCAAAAAATTGTCCCCTGAGCCTTGTAAAATACTCAAAATCTAAAGTTCCCTTGTCTATCAGTATTGGTGCAGGAGTCAAGGACTGCTACCGCAGCTCTGCTTAACGTGATACTGACACTAAAAATGTTATTTCAAAATATTAATCTCCATGAAAGTTACCTATAGGTCATGTTGATCGTTTTTCGCTTTTGTAAGTAATTGTTATTTGAAGTTCCAAAACTTGACTGTTTTGTCAACCTGACTGTCCCTTCTCAACTTGTCAGTTTCTAATGCTAACGGACTCCTGCTGCACAAATATGGCAGCCCCCTCATAGGCGATTGCAGGGAGTCAAGCAGGTAATGTAAAAGCATCAGGCAGAAACTTTTATGGCAAAATGATAAATAGCATTCAAAGATAATGTTATGATTTATTATGTTTATTTTCTGGTGTCAGTATCTCAAGTCACCTGTGATAATTTGGGTTTTGGACTTCCATCCATATCTTGTAGGGGAAAATATACATACGTGTAAAGTTCAGGCTTGGTCTCAGCAACCAGAGCGATACAGAATAGGTTCGATAAGTTAAACCTGATATTGTCGAATTTATTCTCCTTCGTTCTTCTATATGTATCTCTCCTGTGTGCCCCTTAGTGCTTATATACTGAGCACTTGCGCCCCCAGGAGTATCGGATGAAAAAAACTTTCTTGCCATTCTGTACCTTGCACATCTGATTGGTGCACAAGGTAGTATTGCCCCTGACCTAACCCTCACTAATGCAGTCAGCTCTATGTATTCTCTTAACTAGGATCTTGTAATAGCTAAATGTGCATGCTTTTAAATGTGCTGGGATAAATGAGTAATACAGTTTGGAAATGTTACAATTTTACCAATGCATTTGCTGTTGAATTCTTGTCCGCTTTGCTTAGATTTTCCCTTTCCCTTCCTTCTGCCTAGAGGACCCTCAGGGCCTGGTGGTCCAGGAGGGCCAGGAGGTCCTGTATCTCCCTTGACACCTAAAATAAAAAGGATAGACCTAAATAACACATTTATGTATTATGGAATAGTTGAAAACATTCTGCCAAACTGACACATTCATTATCTTTGAAAAACCTGTTCTTGTCACTTGGAGACCCATTTATCAAAGGTTGAATTTTAGTGGTATTTTAGGTTTTTGAAACCACAATTAAACACTAATTCTCTTAAATCATGAATGGCATTAAAGTTGTCAAAAGATCCAAGTATAAAAAGTATGAAGGGGAAAAAAAAGATGAATGATGCGCTAAAGAATCCAAAAACATCTAAAAGTTCTAAAAATGTGATCAGCCCAACTCCCATTGACTTCTATAGGACCCTGACAACTTTTATCAGGTGAATTTTTGTATTAGAGTTTTCGTGGTTTTTATACTCAATGAATCTCAAATGTTTAGGGTTTGTAAGACATACAGAAAAAAACACGAGCAGATTAAAGCTGCCAATATCGGTCCTTTTGAGAGCGGATCTTTTCATGTATGGCCACTTTTAGATCTAAACATTTATATTGTCATTTTTACACACAATTGGCACAATTTAACCGCTTGCCTGTTGTTGAGCATACATTCTACAGCAGCAGCTCTCAAGGACTAGACTGCCAATGTTGTAAAATTGACAAATACTCTTCACCGTTTGATGGATGCTGTGCTGCATGGCAATGTCTAGCTTGGCAATATTAAAGAGCTGCATTGTGGTAAGGGTCAATGGTGCCATATATATATATATATATATATATATATATATATATATATATATATATATATATATATATATATATATATATATATTAAATATACCATATAATGGGATATAATATTGTAACATACCTTCAAGAAATACATCATTAGATGTATCACCTTTGTCTCCTTTATCCCCCTTTTCTCCGATTTTCCCTTCCATGCCATCATTTCCAGGAGGTCCAATTTCACCAGTGTCTCCCTTCTCTCCCTTAGGACCAGGTTCACCTTATGCATAAGGAAATTGTTATATTTCCATTTCATATTTGTTTTGTATTCTATTCAGTTTTTTTTATAAGGAAAACTGTTATCTTTAAAGCTCCAAATTACTGCAAGGCCATCTCCCACAGAATGCATTTTTATCAAATAAATCAAATTATAAAAAATAATTAGCTTTTTCTCTCTTGTACTTGATCCCATCTAAGATATAATACAGTGCATTCTTATTGGAGGCAAAACAATCCTATTGGGTTTATTTAATGTTTAAGTAGACAGAGTTATGATGGCCCAAATTACAAAAAGAACCCTTAGCCAGAAAACCCCAGGTCTGTATAATAAAAATCCACAAAATTATATCTATATTATAATTATTTCATATTATTATAAATGCCCCAAACTGTGTGAAAGAACAATGCACTTGCTGGGGACGTATTATATTGCATCTCGCAGTAATGACAGTAAATAACAGAAAATAAACTTACTGTGTTATATGCCATAATACAGAATATATATAGTCATTATAACCAACAATATTGTCATACGTTTTACATTGTAGGACTTCACAATCTGTGAATACAAAAAGCAGCTTACACAATATGCAGTCTGTGCTAAAGGGGAACTGTCAGATATAAACATATATTCAAAGTATTGTGGATGCGGAATTCATCTTTTTCACAATGGGGTTTTATAATGTTTCTCAACCTAAAATGTTTTTCTACTGCAAGTGATTCAAACATGCTGTGGGTCAGTAGTGCCCTGTAAATCACTGACTCATGCTGGACTCACGCCAGTTAGACCAGGTGAAATCTGCCACTGAATGAATTAGTTGTTTGCAGTCAGAAAAAAAGTTAGGCTGAGGAGGATCTCACAAATAAATCATTAACTATATGAACAGTAACAGCATTTAAAAACAAAGGCTTTATGTTAAACAGATTTATTAAATATCCACTACAGTTTCATTTTGACACCATTTTCAGATATTTTGTTTACATTTTCTTTTAAAGATTGTTACCCATTTTTCCTCTTCTTCCATTTTCCCCTGGTTCCCCTTTTTTTCCTGGTAAACCTGGAAATCCATCAGAGCCATTGTAGCCAGGTAATCCACCAAACCCAGGTGGTCCTAACAATAAACACATATTCATTTATAGCAAATACTTTATTGTAAATTTTTTCATCAGCCTAGCCAGGGCCGTCATTGAGGAGGTACAGGAGGGACTGCGGACAGGGGCCTGGGCAAGTAGCACAAAACGTACTGGCATAACTTACATAGAAACTTACAAAACTTGTGTATTAAGCAATAACAATGCAATGAGTATTGTGATGGAATTTGCTCTTTTTTGGGTAAAACGGTATGCCAAACATTTTTGTACTATGTGTTTGTGTTTATTGGAGGACCCATGCAAATAACTTTTGAGAGAGCTCCAAGATTTATGATGACACCTAGCACAGTCCATAGTCCACAGTCCCACTGCTAACATGTTAAAGGAACAGTAACACCAAAAAATGAAAGTGTTTTAAAGTAATGAAAATATAATTTACAGTTGCTCAACTTCACTCTTTGATAAATATACCCCATAGTCTGTTTTTTTAGCCATGAGGCAGGTACCTGATATCACAATTGCTCTCAACCTATAAGGTATGTCGATTTGCAGGATCAGCAATTTGTTGCCCTCTAAACCTTCTCTGGAAAGCTCAAGAGCAAATGTATGAATGAGTGTCATGGGACAAACCAATCCAATTGTTTTAGAATCAATGTATTAAATCAAATATCAAATCATATTGATTAGTTCAGAATTGATCAGATTTCAACAATCAACTTGGAAAGTGGGTGTGATCATTGCCTATATCTAATTAAAATTCGACTTCTCAGACCAGTCATTTTTTTTGGCTGAAAATAATTAAATACCAGCTTTGATCAATATTTACTACTTGGAACAGTCCCATTGGATTTTGAATGTCTGGCAGTTCTATCAGGATCACAAAACTGACTTTGATCAATCTGACCCTAAATATTTGGTTGTTGCTGGTAGACATAAGGATTTTTAAATGCATAGATAGGTGTTGGTAAAAAATAGATCATCCTGCTTTAGAAATGAATCTTTGAGTAGGGAGAGGGCTCTTAGTATGTGCATCATTAATGGAAAGAAGCGTGCTCTTCAAAACCATGGCCATATTTATACATTCTACATTTATTAGATGGTTACGAAATTATCTGAATAATCATTAAATAATGCTTACAATGTACAATACAAGTTCTAAGAATAACTAGGGCACAATCTCAAAGTATGGACATTCTTACCTTGAGGCCCAGGAGGCCCTGCAAAAAATATAAAAGCATTTTATATATAAAATATAAACTATATATAAAAAAATATATACAGCATTTATGACACTTAAATTGTTAATGTATGTAAAATGGAAAATACTTATAAATATATTATAAATGTATATACATACATTATTACATCCTTTTCCAAAGGAAAAATATATACTTTCTAAAGGTATACTGTTATTAAATATTTTCCCCATTGGCCTCCACCTTTTATTTCTTTAAACAAGCTCTGCTATTTCTGTTTCTCTAGAGGTTTTTATTTGAGACAATTGATTTTATTTTTCCTGGCTCATCTAAACTTTAGGGCAATTGGCACAGGGAAATAATTTCCACCACTTCCCTAAAGCCAATAACAAACAAGACTCCATCTCTGACCGACCCATTATGCTAGTGAATGACAAAAGCCCTATTGAACACATGTAATGGTGACAGCCAAAACACTAGAGCAATTGAATGCCCCAACCACAATATCTAATATCCAAAACCACACTTTTTATTTCCTGGTAATGCATTGTAAAATATGTTGGCACAACTCTTTTTGTCCACAAAATGTTCCTACTGTGTTAAGTTGTCTTTATACTTAAAACCAAGTTACCAAATTGTTTTACTATAGACCTCATTAGAACAATAATAAGCTGTCAGAAGCAGACTGTGTTCTGTTAGGAGAATGTTGTTACATGGTTTCTTAAACTAAATATTTATACTAAAGTCCATGTCTGTGCAGCATAAGTTTGGCAGCCTGTCTATCATCTTATATGCCACCCCACCCTCTTTAACTCACCCAGGAGGATGTCCAAGCTGGGGTGACATAGGCCATAGTACAAACATAGTACAAACTGAAGAATGATATAAAACAGTGAAATTATAATAATAACAACCAAGTAGGGATGCACCTAATCAAGGATATGGTTCAGGATTCGGGCAGGATTCAGCCTTTTTCAGCAGAAGTCGGATTTAGCTGAATCCTTATGCCTGGCCGAATCTGAATTTGCATATGCAAATTAAGGGCAGGGAAGGAAATCATGTGACTTTGTTACAAAACAAGGAAGTAAAAATGTTTTCCCCTTCCCACCTAATTTGCATATGCAAATTAGGATTCCGATTCGGTACGATATTCGGCCAATCTTTCTCAAAGGATTCGGGGGTTCAGCGGAATCCAAAATAATGGATTCCGTGCATCCCTATAACCAAGTGAACAAACATGAATAATACATACAACATTTTTAATTGCTCACCTAAAACCACAATGGCCTACCAGCCATGCCACCACCATCTGCAACAGCATGGGATGGGCAAGAGTAGGCACCCAAAATAGCTTGGTCCTGGGACCCATTGCCCAATAAGACCATACACCCCCATTAGCACAATTTCACAAAAAGTTGGCACGTAAGCCTCTGAAGCAAGCTTTCCTCCAAGCTGTGGCAAAGTAAGCAAAACCATATGGCCACTTGCAACTTCACATGGTGGGAGGGCAGTTGCTGTTCTCTGTGCCATTGGAACAAGAAAGACCCCTCTACTAATTAGTACTACTGCTCTACCTGCCCTACATCCTGTTGCACTAGCACTCACTTATTAACTGCTTCCCTACATGCTTCTGCAAACCAGTGCATGTTACCTTGTTTTGTCTGCTGTACTTCCGAGCCCAGTCAAAGTTCCTTTGCCTCATGCTGCGCTCACAGCTCCATAGTAGATTGGCACAGATAGGACAATGGCAGTTATTTTTATGTAATGGCAGAATTTTTATGTAATCTGTTTGATTGATGTATACAACTTTTCTGAAAAAAACTGCCTTCCTATATTTTTATCTCACTTCTCTATTTATAACTTTAAAATGAAGTACCATTTTTACCAGCCAACTCTAACAGACCTGTGGATAGCAGTCCTTAAATACTTGTGAATAATAGCAGCTAAATTAGTGATGGTTGCCTATGCCCAAATCTTTTAGGTCAACCTTTGTGTAACGTCTATGTTTTTATATGTCTGTATAGATTCTAAACCCTTAGTAACCAAGTAACAAGCAACAGCAGTACAAAATAAGCAAAAGTGCTTCAGCCTCTGTAACACTAACAAATTATTTATTAAATGTTAAATTATTTGGATTATTTGGTTTCAGACTCTCATTTTGCAAAATAATAGATTTACATAGTAACACAGTAGTTTAAGCTTAGAGAAAGGCATGTGCAAAAAGGTTCAACTCTACGATCATGAACCAGCATTAAAAAACTTTATTTGTGCTGAGTTAATAACCATCAATAATGTTCAAGGCATTCTTTTGTCATTACAGAGAAACAGAAAATAAAAAGTTGTTTTTTTCAGGGACTCTCTCTCTAAAAAGTTGGAAAAAATGTAGTTACATTTTGATTCCATACTACCCAGTATATACAGGCCTCTCTGCTTTCCTCCACTGCTGCGATTGTAGCAAATCTTCCCTTAAAAAGGTAAGGGCTGATTTATTACCTTTCAATTTTGCCATATTTGGCAGGTTTTAAATTTTGAGATCCTTGTTTTTTTTTTTTTGTTTCTCATAATTTCCTTTGCAGAAGAAACATTAATAAAAATGGGTCACAAAAAGAATCAATCAATAATTACAGTAAAATTTGATCCCCTTCGAAATAATCAGCCCCTTTGCGTTCTGAATATCCTCAATCCTTGATCAAAGAATCAGTATCATATCAATGATCAGTAAACTACAGCCTAAAGACTTGTCAACACATTAAGGTGCCTAGTTAAGATCATTTTTTTTAGCACAGGCAATCAGTGCCAAAACCATGAGCAATTTTAAATAGGCCCCCAAATGTTGGAGAGATATCAAAACATATGATTATTCATTAGCAGCACTTTGTCTTTTCTTATTGCCACTGGCAGTTATGCAATTTTTGGTGATTTAGATACCACTCACAAAGAGAATCTCCTTACTGGAAGAAACTAGAATTAAATATATTTGGTTATGCAACAAATTTCGACATTTGGGCCATACCTATCTTTGGCTGATTTTCAGAGCATTCAGGTTAGGGTTTCAGATACTAGATCCCAACATTTTATGTAATACTTTGCATTTTCATACTTGCTAAAAAGGTGCCGTGAAACGGTTGTTGGAACAGTGGTATCATGATTTGAACAATAAGCTCTGCATACCTGTTAAACAGATTCCTTTTGTGCTGTTGCATAAATCTAGCATAAGCCGAACCTATAGATTGAATTTATAAAAAAAAAAAACATCCATTGTTAATTATAAGAAATCACAAAACAACCTACTGTGGACAGTTTTACCCTGCTGTATGTTCTTACCGGAACCATGGAATAGGTCATCATCATAAGCGTGTCTTCATTTTCTGCTCTGACATAGTTTTCTGGTTGCTTGTGATGTTGACTTCTCTTGTTTCTGTAAATCTGTGAACCACTTTCTTCTGGCAAGTCCTCTTTTAGCTCTGAGATAAGCTTGGTTAGGTGTGAAGTCACCATGTCCTCTTGAGACAGTGCTTGATATGCTTCCAGTTCCTGAATTCTAGAGGTAAGATCTCTCCATTGTAGAAGAACAAAGATGGTTCCACATGTATTGATTACAGTAAACAATGCTAGCACACCTATGAACGTTTTTAGTGCTACACCAATCCTCCCTCTATCAGACCCGGCTATTAAGCTTACAACTTTTTGTGTGCCCATTCCAAGTTCTGCACCACAAGTATTGTGTTAGCGTTGAGTTATTTTCTTTCTTCAGACTTCAGTGAGTGCGGCAGTGTCTTCATCTGGATACAAAGAACTTTTCATAAGTGTGTCTGAATTCTGCTTTAAATGCCTTGGGTTGCCGTGGGCTGTTTGACCATAATTTTACTTTCAGATCCAAGTTAATGATGTAGAAATGATGCTTGAGGCGTGTGTCTTGGAGAGCAAAGGAGGGGCTATGTAAGGCAATAGTTTCTTGGAATCTGCAGCAAAGTCTGAGTTTTACTCATACAGAATGAGCAGCCAAATCTGAACAATAAGTACCTGACAGTAATGCCTCTCACTGAAATATGAACTTTGTCCAGTCTGATATATAAAAGTAAGCATCGTCAGTAGCAATTTACAGTTTAGATGTAAAAAATAGCTGGGAATTACAGTCTTCACAATTATTTCTACCTTAAGACAAATATGATATGAGACATTGTGCCTAATAGTGTATATGCTGATTACAGTTCTTAAAAAGGCAAAATATTAGCCAGTAATAAACCATGAATCAAAATCTATTTAGTGGCTTTTACTGTTTGATCATTGGGGTATCTGCACCAACATAAGCCCCATGTTGGCCAGTAAACATCTTTACAGACCCTTTTTAAGGGATTTCTAGCTTGAAGGATTTTTTCCTAAAGATAAGTATATTATGAGTTTTATGAGCACATGTAAAAGTAATGTATAATATTGCAGTAAATTTCTTTAATTTGCCTTTGTTTTACTGAAATAGTAATTTCACATTCATCTTAGCATTTAATTTAACGTAGCATATTTATTCTCCGTCTGGATTGGTTTTAAATCTGTATATTGTATATAAGAACACAACCTCCTCGGCTCTAGGAGTATGACCAGTGTATAATCTTCTGAGTGGAAATCAAGGGAGAAAAGACAACATTAGGGGGCCCATTTACTTGAGTGAAGGAATAGAATAAAAAAAACTTCGAATTTCGAATGTTTTTTTTTGGCTACTTCGACCATCGAATTGGCTACTTCGACCTTCATCTACGACTTAGAATCGAACGATTTGAACTAAAAATCGTTAGACCATTCGATAGTCGAAGTACTGTCTCTTTAAAAAAAACTTCGACCCCCTACTTCGCCACCTAAAACCTCCCGAGGTGCCATGTTAGCCTATGGGGAAGGTCCCCATAGGCTTTCTATCAATTTTTTGGTTGAAGAAAAATCGTTCGATCGATGGTTTAAAATCATTTGAATGGATTTTTCGCTCAATCGAACTATTTGCAGTAAATCCTTCGACTTCGATATTCGAAGACGAAGGATTTACATTCGGCAGTCGAATATCGAGAGTTAATTAACCCTCGATATTCGACCCTATGTAAATGTGCCCCTAGGACTTTGCACTAGGCATTGAAGCCACTAAGAGGCTTGCTCATAAACATAAACATGATGCCATGATCTACATACTTTCCTGTACAGACATGACCTCAATTTACCCAAAACCCTATCCACATTAGGGTTACCTTTTCTTTTTTGGGTTCCACAAATAAATAGAGACCTTTGGCAGGGTTATAGGCTTTAATACAGTTTTTCACATTAGTGGTTAAGATTTCATGTTTCTATAAAGGTTAAAACTTCACTGGTGAAGAGATGACAGCAAGACATAAAGAGACAATCTACCAACATGAGAAAGTACAGTCCAAATGGGTCTATTTTATATCCAATCTCCGGTGGGGATGAGACGTTATTCCAGTTTAATTGTAATAGGTGCTACTCCAGGGACAATGTTTTAAATGTTTCTTTAACAAAGCTTTTGTAACCTTTTACATAGGTTCCAATATTGTTTTTCAAGTACATTTGTACTTTATGGAAAATTTTGTATCCAATAAAATAAAAAACAAATACTTTGCTAGTTTGTTTATGCTGCCTCACTTAAGCTTGGGCAAAACATAAAGTCACAGGAAAAAGTTGGTGTGTACTAGGAGATTTGGTCTGCCCAGGCTATATGGAATACCCTTACTTTGCCGCCTTTCATGTGCTGTGTTTCATGCACATTTTAGATTAAGACCTTAGCAGTGAAAAGGGTACCTCTCATCTGGAAAATGAAAATGCATGACTGGAGCTTTTACTTCTTTTCACCGCTTCCTAGCATAGGTGGAGGGTAATTGTTGTGCTTGGGGAAGCTACAGAAAAAAATCCCTGTTTTGTTTGAAGGGGAGGGCATTTTTTAGCAGCTTTATGCACAAAACATCTTAATGCCCTTAAAATATTGATAATGAGTGAGTGCAGAAGACCTTTTGTCTTTGTATGTATTTTGTTGGTCCCACCCTCAGTGGGAGTCACACAATGCCCAGCCAGTCTGCACTGATGAAAACATGGAATCACTGCTAAAAGCCCTAGAAGTGGTGTCATCCCAACTCAAATCATGTGGATACATCACAACTTGTTGTGCATTATCAAATGTATACTACTTTTGCATCTGTATCGGCCCATCCCAATGTAATTATGCCAGATGCAACTTAGTGTGCAGCCACAGTAACACTGGAATTGTGGTGGGTGAAATGGCAGTTTGCATAATCAAGCCTAAGGTCTGAGGCTGAAAGGATGCAGACAGATTGTGTTAGTCTTTAGGAAAACCTGGTCAAATAGGCACACATAATTTGCTCAGTTGTGCCAAGATGCTGCTGCTAAATGATGCATCATTGTGTTCTTAGAAGACATTAGAGTAGATGTAATAGGAGGGAAAAGTACAGAAACAGAGGACCTTAACTACCAAAAGTGAACAAGGTGCAAAATTCAAATACCCAGAATTCTAGCACCACTGTGCCAACTGCTAAATGTTGTTCCTTATGTAAAGTGCAAGCAATGCATCAATATTGTTGCAATATTTTGCACCCCCTTGTAAATTGCAAGTCCTATTATTGCAAGTTTGCAACCTCTCGAAGACTCAAGAGGAAGATGGTCCATTAAAGTGGCGCAGACAATTATTCTCAAAGGTATGAATGATCTCAGTATTGCTTAAAATGTGAGTTGCAGCAAAAATACTTGATGATAAAACAGTACTCTATGTTACTCATCATTATTCCTCCTCCCATTGAATGTCATGTTAGTTGATTGAGGAGATTATTTCCTTGACTGCACAAATTAGATGAAATGCATGCAAATGATCATTGCTGATCAGTGGGCAATTTATGTGCATGTTTCACACAGGCTAATATAAAAAACAATATGGCAGCCTTGCAGAGTATAGAAAAGTGTTATGAGGATATTGCTTTAGCAGATCAGGATGGACAATGACAGACTGTAGCACAACGGGGCATGTAAGTGTAGTGTACAAAGACTTTCATTACTGACAAAGAAATATTGTACAATACTGGCAAATTATGGATTCGTAACACAATTAATGCAGTGTGTAACCATTTTCTTGCTGAGTAAATTCATCCCTGTTAGGTGAACTGTTTAATAAGTTTATCTGCCATCAAAACTCTAAACCAGACTCAGGGGCACATTTACCTAGGGTCCAATATCGAGGGTTAATTAACCCTCGACATCGACGTCAAAGTAAAATCCTTCGAATATCGAAGTCGAAGGATTTTGCGCTATTCCTACGATCGAAGGAATAATCGTTCGATCGAACGATTAAATCCTTCGAATTGAACGATTTGTTTCGAACATTGGCCTCGGTAGGTTTTAGGTGGTGAACTAGGGGGTCGAACAAATTTTTAGAGACAGTACTTTGACTATCGAATGGTCGAATAGTCGAACGATTTTAAGTTCGAATCGTTCAATTTGAAGACGAAGGTCGTAGTCAAAGGTCGAAGTAGCCCATTCGATGGCCGAAGTAGCCATATTCGAAATTCAAACTATTTTTCCTCTATTTCTTCACTCGAACTAAGTAAATGGGCCCCTCAGAGTCTAATGTTACATTGCTTAACTGTTTTTGGAAAGACTCCCTGAATCAATCACAGTTCAGTGAATAAAGGTGGATTTAAAGTAACTGCTGGTTGTTTTGAAAATGTACTGTATCTTTGTTGATTTATAAATGTCAGCTTGGCCTTTTTAACCAATGAAGTTTTTTCCCATTTGATAATTATATTTGTTTCTAAATTAACTATTTATTATATCAACAGGCAATTTATAATTAGATTAGTATCTTGTTTTCAAGAGGCATCTGTCCTCTCTGTCATCAATGAAATCCATGTGTCTGAATGGGATTTAAGTCATTCTGCAGTTGGTCTCTTCTGAGTGAATAACATGGCGTGATTTAAACAGCTTCCGTATGTATGAATTTGAGCCAAAAAATGGCAGGAGTGTAATTGTCTGTCTGCCTGCTGATTATTACCCATTTCATATAAAATTATGGTTTTCTTTGTTTAGAATTATTTTGAAATCTCATTTATGGGTAATTTTGCAAAACCCAAACAATAAAACACATTTCCATACCATGATAACTCATCTAGAATATACCATTACATACTTATAGCCAATGAGAGCATTATAATGTTTACTGTATATATGCAAGCAAGACCAATGGCTAACTTTTATAATATCAGACACAAAATATGTTTCTATAAAACAGCCTAGACCTTACTGATGTTAATGATCCTTTTATATATTAGTAAGCATGAAGGTTAGTTGCATCCTTTAACCCCGCAATGAATATCTTTTTAGTCAGCCAACAGAAGAATGGGGAATGGTCTGGCTTGGGGGTTTTTCAAAAAAAGGGACAACACACATAGATGCATACACATACATTCTTCAACACTTTTATAGAATAGAATATTGCTCTCTTTTATGTTTATGAGGCTGATGGCTCATTCAAATTCAAGTGAGAAACAATGAGGGGAGATTTCTTGGGTAACACGTCCCTGTTTCCTTGTATTATACATTCTTGCAGAGCAGAATACTGGGCAGTCATAGAAATATAAGGCTATATAAACATGTAGAAGCTACAGTGCAATCTCTTTATTCAATCCCCTTTCCTCTTTTGCAAGTCAAATTTACTGGGATGGTATCCAAACCCTTCTGCTTGCATGCCTTTGTGTGCTTTATCTACCATTTCTTCCTTAGATTCCAATAATTGCCAAAATGTCAGCACATGGAATATTGCTGGCAGGCTCTTTAGTATGAAGCATTTATTATCTGGAAATATCCACATCATGCCTAAAGGGAAATTTGTAACGGAACAAACAGCTCAGTCCAACATAAATAAATCCAAAACAGCTGAACCACTAAAAAGCACTTAGGAATTATATAACCCTGAAAATTAAAATGTGCTTCCCAACCAAATAAATTTATACAGGAGAAAATGGGATAAAGGAGCAACAAATATTCTAATTCTGCATAATATATACAAATACTGTAGATGTGAATTAATTAATCCACCTATGTTAATATAAAATTATAAGCACACTCTGTGAGTATAAAAGAAGTCCAGGATTAGAACATGTTTATTTAACCTCCCGCAAGTTTATCATGTGCAAAATCAATCCCAACCCCAAATCATCACATTCATAGTTAGGAGGAAGTGTTTCTCTTTCCAGGTTAGTGTTCCCTGGCAGTTATGTAATTGTCCAACAATGGCAGGTGTCCCTAGCATTCCAAAGGGGAGTCATTATGTGTTTTTGTCCCTTTGGAGGGTTTTTTTGGCGCTGAGGGCCTGAGGGAGAGGTAGAGTAAGTTTAGATAATGTAAGGAATGATTTTGTGATAGTTCACTCTATGGTTTAGGCTTAGGGTAGTTAGTAGAGAGACTTGAGGCTCCAATGGGGAGACCAGGAGGTTTGGTACCCCCACAATGTCACCCTCCAGCACAGGGTAAGTACCACTGTGATCATCTACTGAGTGCTACCTTGAGTTGTAGGTAATGCACTGCCTACGAGTAATACCATCAATGGAAGTAACTATCAGAAGAAACTGTGAAGTTATTGAATATTGTATTATTTGTAAAGTAACTCCAAAAATACTGCTTAATATCCAGAAAATAAAGCAATAACTATTTGTTTTGAAAACAATTGGAGCTCATGATTTAAAAAGATCTCTTCTGTGTGTTTGTAGTCAGTGTGTTTAACCTTTCTTCCATCCTAAAGTGAAGGTCCACCTAACAGAAAGAGTCCTGTATAACACACATTCTCTACTGGGCATTGCAACTGGCCAAGTCAAAGTTAGGTAAGAACCAGCAAGGTCCTAGCTACCAAGAAGGAGTTTACCTTCAAAAAAGCATTTTTGAAGGTACACTACATAAATATAGGAGGTAATTTCAATGTCAAGTATCAATGGTGATTTTTATATAGGAATCAGTTTCAGTATCATGTGGTGTTCCCCTTACGCCCACTTCTTTCTGATGCTGAATGGAACCCTCTTGTTTGCTCCTCCAGCTTCTACATTGAACATACAGCATTCGTGCATCAAAATCTTCTCAATCCTCGGGGGCCCTGTCAAAGTGAATATTTGGGACTGGTAAGATATGAACTACATTAAAAACTTTTACTTTCAGTGGTACAAGGGGCCCTATCCCAAACCAATAAAAACAGCCCCAGGGAGATATTTCCTCCACAAAAATTGTTGTCTGCGATGGCATGGAATTTTAAAAGGGGTGTCTTGGATACTTTTGGCCATATAGGCTATTTGTTATCATTATATTTCCTGAAATAAAGTGGGAGTGAGATTATTCATATCACCTTGAGTATTTACAGTCTAACAGAGGCTTCTTTATAATGATGTTTTTTTCTGAATTTCTGTGCCACACACATAACTCAGTATCAGTAAATCCACCAACCTCCATTACAGTGAAAGCAAAAAATGAAATGTGTAATGGAGCAGAAATCCTGCTCCTGCAGCGAAACAAATACATCCTCACACATTTTTGGCTGGTGAATACATTGTACTGTTCAACAGTGGATCGATTGTGTTGCAAAACTGCATAATAAAATAACTGAGTTCCATATGAACATCCGGAATGATTAATGATTTTACTGCTCATGGTCTGAAAACCCCTTAATTAGTTATATTCAACTGTTTAGGCTAGTAACACGCTAAGATTCTGGGAGATTTAGTCACTTGGCAACAAATCACCTCTTCTTCGGGCAACTAATCTCCCCAAAAAGCCTTCCCGACGGCTAGAATATGAATCACTGGCAGGATGGCACTCGGAGCGCATTGTTTCCGAGGTTGCCTGAAGTTTCCTTGTGAAGTAAAATTCACTTACATATGTAAATGGCTTAATAACTGGAAAATAAATAGATAGGGTTGTTTTTCCATTCACACTTTCCTGTAGACTTATTAACAATACACAGTTGGAATCATAAGGGTGAGGATTATAAGGGGCACCCATTAGCTGCAGTTGTTTGGAACAAATTAGTGACTGCTTGTTATAACAGTGAGAAGCATGTTTCATTGCCTGCTCAGAGTCGTAGGGGCACATTTACTAAGGGTCGAATATCGAGGGTTAATTAACCCTCGATATTCGACCATCGAAGTTAAATCCTTCAACTTCGAATATCGAAGGATTTACCGCAATTCGTTCGACGATTCGACGGATTTTAATACACCGATCGAACGATTTTACTTCAATCAGAAATTGCCTAGAAAGTCTATGGGGACCTTCCCCATATGCTAACATTGGTGCTCGGTAGGTAAGTGGCGAAGTAGGTGGTCGAAGTTTTTTTAAAGAGAATGTTCGAATAGTCGAACGATTTTTAGTTTGAATCGTTAGATTCTAAGTCAAAGGTCGAAGTAGCCAAAAAAAAACGTTGAAATTCGAAGTATTTTTTATTCTAAGCCTTCACTCGAGCTAAGTAAATGTGCCCCGTAGTGTCATTATCAGCATTATGCAGAATGCTGGTGTTTTTCAGATAAGGGATCACCCCATAATTGGATCTCCATAGGGGGTTATTTATAAAAGTCTGAAGTTTTTTTCACTATAAAATCTGAATAATGTGAATAAAAACCTTGAATTTTTCGAGATTAATTACACCCCGAGGATAGCATCTCAGACCTGCCAAGGTTCTATATAAGTCAATGGGAGAGGTCCCTATCCTATTTGGAAGTTTCTGTGATTATTTCAGGCTTTTTGGGAAAGAATCCGAAAAAAATTCAGACTCTTGGAAAAAAGCGGAAAAAAAATCGAGTGATTCTGAAAAAAAAATCAGAAAATTAAAAGATTAAGATTTTTCCTTAATTTTATCTAATTTTTCCCGATCTGATTAAATCACACTTTTTTAAAAAAATAATAAATAAGGTCAAATTGAGGATTCTAGTTTGCTCTGACTTTTTTTTTTTAGTAAAATTATCAGAAAAATTGGGATTTTGAGAAATAAAAACGTACAATTTGGGAGAAATCACAAAAAAATCATTCAATTCCTACAATTTTTGTTTTTTTCCCCAAATGATTTATTCATGCTTTTTTAATAATAAATAAGGTAAAAGTAAAATCGTGGATTCTAGTTTGGTCAGACTTTTTTTAATTTAAAAACATTAAAAAAACTCAATAGGATTGTTTTGCTTCCACAATTACAGTATACCTTATTTGGGATCAAGTACAAAGTACTGTTTTATCACAGAGAAAAAGGAAAAAAATGGTAATTATTTTATTAAAATGGAGTCTATGAGAGACAACCACTCTGTAATTTGGAACTTACTGGATAACAGATTTCCAGATAACAGATTCCATAACTGTATTATCATGGCATATTACTACATTGGAGTATCCTACTGTGAATCTCCAAGGAATTTCTGTAAGGTAGAGAGTTTCCTGGTCAGTGTTAGGAAAAGGTAGAAAACAAGAGCACAACTACAGCGGAAGCAGACCCTGTGGTTGCAGGGGGCCTAGGTGTATAGAGGGCCCAGTAACATCTAGTAATGCCACTGGTTAATTCTCACACCTGGGAAAAGTCATGGTACCCTGGTGCCCTGGAAGACCAGCCCGACACTGGGTACACTAATAACTAAGGGGTTAATAGAAGGAAAACCACTAAAGTGGGAAGGAGGACAATAGTAACATTAGACTCGTAACTGATTTCCACACATTCTACCCTATAGGTAGTTTCTAGACAACTCCATTTCCGCACAGATTGCTGGCAAAAGATTGTCATACCTTCTACAAAAGAAGCAGCAAGGAAAATACTTCCCATGAGTCCTTGAACAGCTGGGGCTTTAAACTGTGTGCAAAAGAAGAACATGGTGCACTTTTTTTTCTTTTAAATGCTAACAAGCACTGAGATTTGAAGTAATGGGGCAAGTTTAAAAGGAATACATCTGTCTGGACATTTATTTCCCTAAAAATGCATTATTATTAATTAATACTATTGTGTACTGAATACTTTTTAGGTCAAGAGAAAGTTGGATGAAGCTGAAGTGAGTGAAAGCGGATACAAGCTCTATTGAGAAGTGTACCATCAGTTTAATAAATTGTTCTGCTGTCTTAAAGAACCACTAGCACTCAAAAGTTTAAAGATCAAGAGTGAATACTGTGTGCGCTTATACCAAGTGGTAATCCCTTCTTCCATACCATAAGGTCTAATTATATTGTGCCTAATGGGAGTTGCTAGGATTTGGACCCCTTTCCCAGTGTACCGAAACCAGTGGATAGTAACCCAAGGGAAGGTTTAGGAAGACTCTGACCCATCCACCTGTAACATATATTTCTAAAGTTAGTTACAGTGTATTATTTAGATTTATCCTTGTCTGTAGCTGAATATGTATATTTAGAGAACCAAAAGATAATAAATATGGAATTGCCAAAACTTCCTAGACTTTTAGCATGGTTTTTAACAGTGGTGGGGACACTGTAGTGCACTTCTACACTCTGCAGTGAAACTGGGGCAGAACTACAATGTGTGAGGGATGTTCATTAACCTGTAAAATGATAGCAAACAGCAACCAAAAATCTGATACTCAGCTGGAGCGAGAAAACAGCTGATTCAGAAAGAAGTATTCAGTAAAGCAATAAATGTTCTGTTCTTTGTATCCTACAGCTATATTCTTCTTCCTTTATTTTTCAGAGCAGTTCTTACTATTATTATTATTTATGTGCAACTTCCCAATAGAACTGTAAATAATGGCTACCACCAACTACAGCCTTTTTCAACAACAGTCCTGAAACCCCAAGGCAGTAAACCTCAACCAGTGGCTCACCAACTCGTTGGATGTTGCTCCCAGTGACCTCAAAGCAGGTGTTTATTTTTTTTAATTCCTAAAAAAAACAACATAAAAACATTTTTTTGGCTTGTACTGCTCCCCAACTCTTTTTACTTTTCAGTGTGGCTCACGGGTATAAAAGGTTGGGGGCCCTGTCCTAAGGGATTATTTTCTCATCTTTGTCAGATTGCCTTGTTTTGACAATGGACACAGGTCAACGTGCTCTGTTTTGGAGCACAGAGACTGGTGGGTATCCCCATGAACACACTACTGCCTGTATTTGCATTTATAAGGGTCCAGCAGGAAGAGTACATACCCTTTCCCATCCCCTAACTTGTGCATTATTCACACACAAGTTTGGGTGGGGCAATGGACAAAGGCCACGCTGTCCTTACCACTTGCCCTGTGGGAGAGGGGGTTAAGGACATGGCTGGCCTCTGCTTGCTGACAGTGGTGTGAGGTGCAGGCACTCTCTCATGTAGAAGTGTTTTGTGCATAAGCACTGAAGGTGCACTTTTATACCCCTTAGTGTCTTGCACTTCATGCCCGGGGCATAGTAAATGCTTCCTTACAGGCCCAAGCCATAGAGCTTTTCAGAGCACTAACCCAAGGAGCACACTGTTTTGTAAGACTTTATCATTACATCCAGGAAGGAAAGAGATCCAGGAATTCAACATTCCTTAGTGGAAAACCTGGTCCTTTATGAACTTTTGTCATATTCACCATCTCATGCCTCTCAGCATCTGATAACTCCCATAGATGCTTTACATGCATTTTTATTAAAGGGATACTGTATCCTTTATTAAGTTGATTTTAAGACTTATGTAAATCCATACGCAATGTCTTTGAATTTCCTGCTTCAACTTGTTTTGCAGCTGAAATATGAATGTTCAACAGCACCAAAACAAAGAAAGAATTGTGCCACTACAGCGCTTGGCCAAAGATTCCCAGTTCTAACATTCTATGTTGCTACAGTTTGTTTAATGTCCTAGTACAGTAGTTCTTGGAGTGTGGGTTGGTGCACCTCCAGAGGGTCGTGTTGAAATTTTATAGGGATCACATATTTCTAAGCAACCCAACACTTTTTGAATTTTAATACATCAGTCATTGACTTGTAATGTTCTTCATACTGCACAGCTAATATCCTTTTATTTAAATATTTAAAGAAAAATCATTTACTCATTTAAATATGAATGCAGGGCTGAATGTTCCATATATTCATTGAAATAGACTGGTCCTTTCATTGCCACACTGTCAGCACTTGTTTTGCAGTGCATTCTGCCTGTCATTGCATCTGACAGGGTCATCAAGGGACAATAAATCACAAGATTTTTTTTTGTATTTGAAGATCATATGCAAAAAGATATAACAGCAGCTAAACAAAAACGCCTGCCATTTTATAAGGGTATTAAAGAGGCAGTGTAACAGTAAGCATAAGGTATTGTATTATCATGAAGATAATAAGGAATTAGTGGGAGTATGCAATGTTTCTACAGAAAACCCCCAAAGGAGCCATTGTTCCTTATGTTTATAAGGGTTTGGATGCACATGAAATCTTATGTCCTCTGTTGCCCTAGTCCAATTCACTTTTCCGACCAAATCATGTACAGTAAGTATGGAAGTAATAGCAATAGTCTCGGTACTGTCAATACATGACGTACTAGACATCATGACTGGGGATGCTTAATGGGGCCTACTTTCGAGTTTAGAAGAAAGAGTTTGGGATCTGGCAAAACTTGTACATGAAAAATTTGTGATAGAATATTTGCAATAATTTCCCAGAATCATGCAATCTCCAGACATTGCCACCACATATGAAACAAGGAGCCACCTCTCTCACAACCTCTGTACCAAAGTGGGCAGACTTAAGGTGGCCATACACGGGCCGATAAAAGCTGCCGACAGACCGAGTCGGCAGCTTATTGGCCCGTGTATGGGGGCCCCCCAACGGGCTTCCCCGATCAAGATCTGGCCGAAAGTCGGCCAGATCTCGATCGGATGGGACAAAAAATCCCGTTGGATCGTGGCCACATCTGTTCATTGATGCGGTCCCGCGATCCGACCGCCCGTTCCCATTCGTTAGGATCCGATCGTTGGACCCTAGGGCCCATGATCGGATCAGCCCAATATTGCCCACCTCAAGGTGGGTATATCGAAGAGAGAAACGCTCGTTTGGCAACATCGCCAAACGAGCGGATCTCTCCGTGTATGGCCACCATTAGTCAGGGAAGATTACAGATAAGATATTTTCCCTATCTTTTCCATATTTAAGACAAGTTATTGTATGCCAATGTGTTGTTGAGGTCCCTATGAAGCTATATATTCTTATATATCCATTAGCCCACAGTTACAGTAAGATGGTATATGTACTGAACTCCCTGTCTTTTCTAATACCCAAAAGATCAAATTATTACTGGTACTCATGAGTGGTAGAGGATTCAGTTAATAGAATGCTAGGTTGGGTAATATCGTTACGATATGGATCCTTTATATCATGGGGCATGCTCCAACCCTTATATGCAGGCTCTGCTTATATGCAGGACTTTCTTTCCAATAAATTAGAGACTTAATAGGTGTGTGAGGAGGTTGGATTTGTTAGTTGTACTAAATGTATGTAATAATTAATGTGACTGATATGGAAAGTAGCAGATGGGTACACAGATGTTTGGGTTCATTGTGCTATTTTCACCAGCTGTGAGAGTGACTGCATCTATTCTACTTCAATGCAACACATGCAATAATGGAAGATTGTTCTCAAATCTATCTCTGAGGCGTCTTTCTGCTGAAGAGGATGGTGTAGGGGCAGACAGCGAAAATGTCAAAATACTTGGATTACAGAAGAATAACTGACTCCAATGATCAGATCCAAGAAAGGTGTATTATCTTTCATCTGACTTGCAAAAGTGCAAATCTATGAATTCAAGGCAGATTAACAGAATACAGTATGTGTAATAAAGACATACAATTTCTTTGGACTCATTGGTGAAACTGCCAGCATTCTTTAGCCACATTTCACTTAACAAAAAATGTACATTGGAAATACAAGAATGTAATCAATTATAAACTATAGGGATGTTTCACATGAAGTTTGCGCTATTGCAATTTTTCCGGAAGATGGATGAGAATGTTAGTCAAGCTAGAAAACTTACACTTTGTACTCAGCTGTCATAAGTATTTGAGCTATTAAGAGCCGATCACCTACAGAACAGGCTGTAATGTATCTCAAACCCAGAACAAACCCCAAGGCCCTGGCCTTAGGTCAAACTTCTGCCTATTGCAGCCACCTTTGGCTTCAGGAGGAGCCCTCCACTACTCGGATGCTGCCAGATTTTAAAGTGAGAGGACATGGGAGAAAGTTCTGGGCAGGCAAAGGAACCATAATGTATACAGGAGGAATGGGGAACAGAGAGTGGAGTCATGGAATAGGCTGTGACAGTGCCAGTCAGATGTTACAGAAAACTTATCAGTAACATGGTAAAAAGTCAGGATCCAGAAGAGTGGTCAAACAGGCAAGGATCGGTTCAGGCAGCAATACAGCAAAAAATCAAAACAGGCAAGGGTTAGGGACAGAAAATGAAACAAGAATCACACCCAGGAACTACCAGTAAATAGACCTACATTGGGCAATGAGTCAGTGCAGTGTAGGGGGTTTTATAGCCAAACTAATGGCTTACACAGCCATGCTTACTTGCAGTTGCAAAGCATAGCCATAAGAGTGAACCAGGGTCTTTGCTGTCTGCTCACAGTGCAGTGGTAGTACAGATAGTACAGGAACATTAGGTCCCTGGTTCATCTCCAGGTATAGATGCTCATGGTCAAGGGTGCTGCACCAATGATGCAAGTTTAGGCACTTGCCTCAGCTGGCACACATTTCCATTTTTTAAACCAGAAATATGGGTCTTCTAGTGCAGAGAATGTGATTGCACTCTGCATTAGCTATGTGGCCCCCTTCTGGACCCCCCTGGCACAGGAAAGGTAAGTACTGGAATCTCTTCATGCATTTTAGGGAGGGGAATTCAGATTGGGCATGGGAGTGGTGGGCCCTTGAAGTGGGGCGATACACCCCAGACCGAATCTGAATTTGCTCATCTCTATGGGTAGTTATATTCCTGGATTTCTGAGCTTTGTCAATAGATAGCATTTGATCACTAACAGGGTGACTTCCGCTAATAAAAACTCAAATGTTTGGAACGAGCCACTTGTCACCTCTATGTGGTGAGAAAAATCTGTACCAAAAATAAAGATTTATGTGTGCTTTTCTTAATCATAATGGAAGGGTTGTCTAAGGGGCCCATTTACTATACTTCTTAAAATCTCTAAAAAAATTTAGATTTATTAAATGTAAAACCCACAAAAAATCTCTAACTCAAAATGTCACCATTGTCGAGGTCATTTAAAGTCAATGAGAGCTGAGCTCTGAGTTTTATTGGAACACTTTTAATCAATTTGGACTCAATTTGGAGGTTTTCAGAATTGTCCAAAAAAACAGAAGTTTTAGAGGTATGAGTATTTTTTAATGCATCGTTCTTCGCTTTTTTTGTTCATACTTTTTATAATCAGATCTTTTAATAAATTCAATGACAATTGTGGTTTTCAAAAAGCCTGTTGACTGTTGATAAATAAGCCTCCGCATGTACGTGATCTGCATCTAACAGTGAGGGGGAGAATTTTTTGGATCAAGAAGAAAAAACACTAACATTAAAAAAATGTGAATTTTAATATATAAGCCTTTGAATCTTGAGCTTAACTCCCTCATGCAAATTCCACTGGCAAAAAAACTTTACCCTCAGCAATTTACCTAAACCCTTGTGCCCCCCATAATTAGCATGCATGTGATGACTGTGATAGATATTTGCATCTATAGGAACATGGGCTAAAGTTTGCCCTAGACTAGTAACCAGTTAGTAACTAGTTAATCAGAACCATCTTTCTAGTGACTCACTGGGGATGCCCATTAGAATGGTAGAATAGCTGTTAAGTGTGTGCCCAAACAAAGGCACTACTACTCATGAGATGCAGCTTATTATGTACTTCTCCTACCAGCATTATACCTAATCAGCAAGGTCAAATTGTTGTCTTTGAAAAGTTGTATGAGCTGCGTAGTTCTCTTCTGTCACATTATGAAAACTGGGTCCCTATGTCTTTGGGAATGAGTCACAGACAAAGAAGTCTGCATTTAAAAATAAGCAGTAAAGAGACAAATTGTCCATGCGGTTTACTTAATGGAAATGAAATGGACTAAAATGTTTTTCCAATAGATTAAAAAACAAAGTACCCTCTCACATGCAGCTTTTCCAAAAGAGAGGCTATATTTTACTTTTTATAATTATTCAATTGCTGTGCTCCTGGGGGCACAGCATTACGGAAGACAGAGAGGGAAGCCTTGATGGATGCATAACTTCACCATATATGTGGGGGCTGCCAAAAACTTTGTTGTGGAGCCCATTGACTTCTATCTATGCCACTACCTGCACTCCTCCCTTTCCAAAACCTAAATTTAGTTGTACAGTTCTGCTAGTCACTCAGAATGTTATGAGCTGCAAATGTCACACTTTTCCCATGGATGCAATGCATCTCATTTCTAAAACAATTGGATGATCCGGAATAATGTTGGTGTTTTCTTATGTGGGATTTATACAGCTGAAACAAATCATTCAAATTATCTCTGAACTGAGCTCACACCAAGACAAGAAGGCCTTTGAATTCATTTGTCTGCATCAGAAAGGAAGTGGTTAAGCTTTGTGAACCCCCTTGTTTTAATAACATTAGGTTGATGCCAAGAGCACACTGTGTGGGTACTCTCTTCAAGTCAAATATTGTTAGCACATGCCAGAGATGTTGTGTTTCACCCTCTTTATGCAAGGAATTCTTGGAACTTTATACAAGAGAGTGACAATAACTGGCCTTTATGCTCACATGAAAAAAATGTTATCTGAAAAATGCTTTAGCGACTGAGTAGGAGTTAGTCATTAGCACTCTCATGATTTGTTCATCTTCATCTTGTACATTTGCATATCCATTTCACCACCTTTAAGTCTGTCTTTACAAAGCAACAAGACTTAAACTAAATGTAACCCTCGCTTTACATTAGGATATATGCTAAAGTACTCCAGTGACAAATAGCACTGGCTCTAATGTAGTCTTTCGTGTTCTCTTGATCCCCAATTTCAATATTTCTTTCTGCAAGATTAACATTATCTGGGGTTGCAAAATTAATCTGAAATCAGGTTTGCATCATGGACCTCAATATCTACTCAGTAGTCTGCTATTGTTTTGTGTCTATAGCCACAATATTTGTGACAGCTTGTGAGATGGAACCAGTGCTCGGGCACTTCATGGTTGAATTTTTTAATATTGACTAGTGCAGTTCGTTTCCCTCTACATTGCCTAGAACATAAGCCTAATGTTAATTCTGGAAATCCATCCACAATGCTGAAAATGTGCTTGTCATTTCCTTTAAGCCAAGAGCTTTTAAGCCATTTACACACCACTTCTTTATATAAGGCTGTTTAAATAGTCTAAAAAATTGTCTGTTCATGGGCTTCTCTTTAAGCTGTTTCTCCATGCTTTTCAGGTGGCTTTTAAGGGAGTTGCCAGTAAGTTTTGAAGAGCAAGAACTTTGTTTTTTAGCTTTGTGTTTATACACAATGATGGTACTTGCTTTTACCCAGAAGCGAAAAATTCACCAGACACTCAACAGCAAGTAAAGCGGGGCGGACCCCTGTGTATTTATTCAAGTCTTGTGATGTAATGTTTCGGGGGCGGGCCTGTCTGACGAAAGGGGCCCGCCCCCGAAACATTACATCACAAGACTTGAATAAACACGCAGGGGTCCACCCCCCTTCACTTGCTGTTTAGTGTCTGGTGAATTTTTCGCTTCTATGTATGTTGGAGAGGTGCCGACCTCTTTTCCAGACACCAAACTAATTGATTGGAGAGGCTGGGGACTCAGGAATCCTTGTTGTGAGTTATACTTGCTTTTACCCAACCAGAAGTAAAGCCGGAGCTTAAAGGGATACTGTCATGGGAAAAACATTTTTTTTCAAAATGAATCATATAATAGTGCTTCTCCAGCAGAATTCCATACTAAAATCCATTTCTCAAAAGAGCAAACAGATTTTTTTATATTCAATTTTGAAATCTGACATGGGGCTAGACATATTGTCAATTTCCTAGCTGCCCCCAGTCATAAACTTCAGTCACTCTTTACTGCTGTACTGCAAGTTAGAGTGATATCACCCCCCTCCCTTTTTCCCCCCCAGCAGCCAAACAAAAGAACAATGCAAAGGTAACCAGATAGCAGCTCCCGAACACAAGATAACAGCTGCCTGGTAGATCTAAGAACAACACTCAATAGTAAAAACCCATGTCCCACTGAGACACATTCGGTTACATTGAGAAGGAAAAACAGCAGCCTGCCAGAAAGCATTTCTCTCCTAAAGTGCAGGCACAAGTCACATGACTTGGGGCAGCTGGGAAATTTACAAAATGTCTAGCCACATGTCAGATTTCAAAATTGAATATAAAAAAATCTGTTTGCTCTTTAGAGAAATGGATTTCACTGCAGAATTCTGCTGGAGTAGCACTATTAACTGATGCGTTTTGAAAAAAACATGTTTTCCAATGACAGGATCCCTTTAATGAAAGCATTTTGTGCATCATTTTATAGTCCCTCTACATCAGCCTTAGTCCAGCGTGTCCCTGGTCAGCTTTCTTCCTTCCCTGTCAAGCTTCTCAACCTCCCTTTCCTCCCATTGGATGCAGAAAACAATAAATAATGAAATCAATGTTTTTTAATTTGGTTTGTAAGATCATTGAAACAGGAGAAGTCTCAGACTTTTCATATCTCTTTTAAAAACCCTTATAAATACTACAAGGTTTGGTCACATATACGAGATTTTAGGATATATTTTTCTTATATTTGTTAGAGTTTATGTAAAGCATAAAGGGTAAGAGCGGAAGGGTCCCCAACATTTTTTACCCGTGAGCCACATTTAAATATAAAAAAATGATGGGGAACAACACAAGCATAAACAAAGTTCCAAGGAGGTGCCCAGTAAAGGCTTTAATTATTTGGGAGCTCCCATTGGACTGGCCAACTGCAGGAGGTTCTGTTTGGCAGTACACATTGTATTTATGCCTCCAAAACTTACCTCCAAATTAAAATAAGAGCACCTGTTTTGAGGCCACTGAGAGCAAAATGTTGCTTGCAATCTTGGGGATCACTGCTATGTACCAAGGCTTGTTTTTAAAACAGGAGGCTCATCAAATCATCCCCTTTTTCTATCTCAGACACTTTAAAATACACATAGGGGCAGATTTATCAAGGGTCGAAGTGAATTAGAGGGAATTTTCGAAGTAAAAAAAATCAAAATTCAAAGTAATTTTTTGGATATTTCGACCATCGAACAGGATACTATGACTTCGAATTCGATTCGAAGTAAAATCGTTCGAATATTTGACCATTCGATAATTTAAGTACTGTCTCTTTAAAAAAAACTTTGATTTCAATACTTCGCCAAATTAAACCTGCTGAAGTGCTATGTTAGCCTATGGGGACCGTCTAGAGCATTTTTCTATGTTTTTGGAAGTCGAAGTAAAATAATCTGATCGATCAATGAAATCCTTCGAATCATTCGATTCAAAGGATTTGATCATTCGATCGAAGGATTTGATTGTTCGATCGAACGATTTTACTTCGACCGCAGGATACCCAAATCTGATGAAAAAAACTTTGACTTCAATATTGGAAGTCGAAGTATTTCAATTCAATTATCGGATTAAACAAAACAAACTATTCTCTTTTTTATACAGAAATAAGTTTTTTTGGCTGAAATGATAAAGGTAACAATGTAAACTCGTTAACTAGTGTCAATGCTTCGACTACAGCTTCAGCCAAACAGCTGGACCCATTTCATGCAATTATTTTCGTATATAAAGATACAGTATTTTCTATGATTAGTTTCTGAGACGCTGATGGGAAAACTGGTTCAGGTGCAGGTTTAGGTAACACATTTGCCTGTAAGGTCCTGCTGCTTTGTAGTTACGGCTCTTGTGAAATTAATCATCTGTATCCAAGCAACTTGAAGCACCTTTTCCAATAATGTCACACAACACCAGTGGTCAGAATTATTTTTTGAAGTCTCAGGAAGCATATTAAAGGGATTTCAGAGGGATCTTCGAATGAAGAAGTACCAAGGAGAAATAGGTAGCATTCTGTTTGACTTTGTGTGCTTTTTTTTGGTATGATTTACATCTCATTCTGAACAGACCATTTACTGAGGCTTTACTGTGATAAAAGTTACGTGTATTTAACTTTACAATAATCTAGCATAGATATCAGAAAATAAAATAGAGATAATAGACAGACCGGCAGACAGATAGACCGACAAATACAATAATTATTAGATTTTGTTTTAATGCAGGCAGAGAATCTTATTTTGGGTGTTAGCATGAGTGTTATAAATGTGTATCTACTGTATATATACTGTACAAATTTATCATTCCAAAATGTATATTGAAATTTAGCTCCAAAGTTCGAAAGCATAAACAGTTATTGGAAATGTACTAATGAGCAGTAGAAAGAAATGCCGATGTTTGATGTTGATTTAATTACTTTTCTGTGGGGCATGTTTATGTATTTTTCTAAAATATAAATGGATCAGAGCAAAATAATGCTTCTGGTTTAAAATAATGCTCTAAAATCAATTTGTTTTCAGCTGCGAGGTTGAGACATACAATACAGTATGTGGACGGAGTAGAGAGGCTAGATAAGGTTTTTTTGGTTTTTTTTATCCTTATAGTTAACCTATTATTTTAACTTTGTTTTTTAGTTGTGCAGCTCTGGGCCACATGTAGAAAAGCAAATATTAAGAGTAAATAGCTGTTTAATTATTGCAGTTGCTTAAACAACAATTTTGTCTGTATAAGTTGATGTTTAAAAGGTTTTCTGGTTATTCACTTTGTTCTAGTACCAGAGCCCCATGAATACTGATATCCTTGTGTCAACCCTACTGCTACAGTCCCAGATTAGCCTGTTGTACTATGGATGTGGGCAACTGATATATTAGGTGGAGGTGGAGCAGGTTTAAAAGAACAACAATGCAATACAACACAATTTGTACAGTTACATTAAGAGGGTTATTTATTAAAGTCTGAATGCAAAAAACTTGAATTTTTAGTGGAAATTTTTATTTCAAGATTTAGTATACCCCAAGAATGGAAAAAGTCAGAATCTGAAAATCCTCCATTTCAGACCTGCCAAGGTTGTATATAAGTCAATTTGAGAGGTTCTTATCCTATTTGGAAGTTTCTGTGGCCTGCACTGGAATTAGCCTGAAAATCAGACTATTTCAGGCTTTTTGTGAAAAAATCCAAAAAAAATTCAGACTCTTAAAAAAATCAAGTGATTCTGAAAAAAAATCAGAAAATTAAAAGATTCAGATTTTTTAATAATTTTATTGAATTTTTCCCCGATCTGATTAAATCACACCTTTTTTTTTTTTTAATAATAAATAAGGTCAATTTGTGGATTCTAGTTTGCTCTGACTTTTTTAGTAAAATTATCGGAAAAATTTGCATTTTGAGAAATAACCCCTTACTGTTCGACACACAGAAGAAAGGAAGTTTACAAAATATATGGGAGAGTAACCTATAGCTACAGATAGGAGTTTAATAATACAGTTATTTACTAACAGCAAATAGAGTTGATTAGTCTGAACGTAATTAATATTTGGAATTCTGAAGAAAAGGAGAAGGGTTTAAAGAGGGAAATGGCTTTAAAGAAACAGAAGAGATACCCAGGAATAATTATTAGCACATGTGACAATATGCAATAAAGTGAAAGTACCTTTCAAGTTATTTTCTACTTCACGGGGATTTACTGATATTCTCTATTTTGGCTGACTATTTGCACACTTGGTTATTAATTTTTACAACAAGGAGTATGTGGATAACAATTTCAGCAGTGGAGGAAGCAGTTCTCTCTTTTGGCAAAAACAGGAAGATCCTAACAGCAGCTTTTAAAATAGATAATGGTAGAAAGGTGGGAGGTTGGTTGGCAGAAGGTCATATATGACTTCATCCTATCCCCCCCCCTTAGTAGTTGCCTTAGAGAAAAGAGTTGGAACATGGCAAGATTGCAAAGCAACAGGAGTTTACATAGGCCACTAGCTGAACACAAAAATATGGTAGGGTTAATGATTGTTCATCTGGGGGTCATTAGTCTTAAGCTCCCCATAGACATGACGATTCTTCTTGCCGAACGACCGATTTTAGGGAAGCCCGACCAATCCTTCTAAATTATCGTGCAATTAGTGGGATTCGAACGATCGTACATCTTACGATTTTTCGCCCGACATCTGTCAGGAAATTGATCGGCCAGGTCAAAAAATCTTTGTCGGTCCCAGTGCAATCTATCTATGTTTGCAGGGCCAAGCAGGCAGCTCCTTTGTTTTCCTGGCAAATTGGTCTTTTTAGTTGATGGTAAATTCGTAGGATCGTACTATCGTTCTGAGAAGATCGCGGTCTCGCGATCAGGATCTGATCTTTTAAAAATCTCAACATCTATGGCCAGCTTATGTCATTAGTCACAGTTCATGGGCAAAAATTGATTGAGAGGAGCTGAAGCTAGCCTAGTGAGGCACAGTGGAGGTACAAATATGTGGAATTTCAGGTGACACCTTTAGGGTGAGGTCTTGATGGCTAGCACTTGAAAGTCTTAAAGAAGGCTTAGTTCAAATATTTATTTACCCTAATATGGGGTTAGAATTTGGAGGTATAAGAAAATAAATTAAGACTATAACACACCCCTAACTAGTAGTATAATGGAAGATGGATTCTCAGGCAGCCTGATACTGAGGTTTGACAAGTTGGTAACGTTTTGGCTGGTAAAGAAAAGAAAACAGTTTATGCTAAAATGTTGGTTCTTGCATAATAATATTATTTTAAATAAGAAAATAAACTCAAGAAGTCATCCAATCCAAGTAATGTCTGGTTGTTACTTTAGTATTTATTATGGTGTATTACAATTCTGCGCACCTTTCTGAAGCCTGTGGTGTTACGGTAAAAACAGGACGTTCCATCACTAACTAAAAGTTAAATTAGAAGTGAACCACCCCTTTAAATGGTTATCGAATAGAAGAAGATAAATGCCATATATCTATATTATATTCTAATTGTGTTATGTTTTTTGTAGAGGCAAGTAGCATGTTAGCTTTCACTATGCCCACTTTAATATGCCTGCATAATTTGCTTTAAATTTGAAGGGATACTGATTGACATACCTAAATATAATGTCCTTGTCATCCCCAGGACCTGGCTACCCCTCCCTTTACCAGAGATGGAGGGTAGATCCCTAGCCTCTTGTTGCTTTATTTGCCAAGGGACTGCTGAATACAGCTGTGGTTGGAAGTCTGGGCAATTGTGTTGCCAAAAGACTCTTCTAATGAGAAAAAATGTGCCCTACCCAAGCTAATGGATAAGCCAGTTTGTGCCAATGCTTAACTGCATTAATCAAACAAACTATGTCTTATATAAATAGTATACAAATGGCACAGTTATGTCCTTACTCTATAACTGTGTTACAGTATATAGCAGGGGTCCCCAACCTTTTTTTACCCGTGAGCCACATTCAAATGTAAAAAGATTTGGGGAGCAAAACAAGCACGAAAAAGTCCCTTGGGGTGGCAAATAAGGGCTGTGATTAGGGTTGCCATCTGGCCAGTAAAAATGATGGTTGATCCGAATGTTATTAATAGGGAAAAATGATAAATATATAGGAAAGCCGGGATTTTTTTTCTGGAAAAGGTGGCAACCCTAGCTGTGATTGGCTATTTGGTAGCCCCTATGTGGACTGGCAGCCTACAGGAGGCTGCATTTGGCACTATACTTAGTTTATATGCAATTAACACTTGCCTCCAAGCCTGGAATTCAAAAATAAGCCCCTGCTTTGAGGCCACTGGGAGCAACATCCAAGGGGTTGGAGAGCAACATGTTGCTCATGGGCTACTGGTTGGGGATCAGTGGTATATAGTATGTTCCTGCACAAATGTTGAACTGACAGATGATTTTAAATTAGATAAATGGATTCTGTGGACAAGAATACTAATACAGTTTAATACTGTGCATCATCGTACCATATGACAGCCAGACATCATTATTATTAATCAAAAAACATGTTGCAGTTGCAGCAATATACAAAAGCTTTGCAGTTCAATTAAGAAGAAATCTTTTTTTTGCTAATAGGCAAGTATAAGTTGAAGTAACTTTTCCGCCAGTATTTGTGCATCAGAGTGCGCTCATGCGATGCTGAAAACATATCAAAAGCCATGTTTCTCCTATTTCAAGTGTCAAGGCCATTCTACTATATGCAGTTGCCACAAGTAAAATCAAAGAAACTGTTTGTGGGATGCCAAGTGCACTATCCTTTGTGAATGAAACCTTTTCTACTTGTTTTGATGTTCTTTACTTTTATTCAGCAGATTCCCAAAATATAAAAAGGGTGAATGCCAGCTTTGTGCTCCTTAGAGCTCCAAGGCTCTTAACTTTACTGGGATTTTATACTTTAAATTAAGTGTTTGGTGCTTAGTTGTCTCTTATCTTGCATTGGTGAGAAGGACCTTGACAAGCAGTGAATATATATATATATATATATATATATATATATATATATATATATATATATATATATATATATATATATATATTGTGGGGGTTCACTCGCTGGTAGGCTGCAAAAGAGGCAACTTCACACACCAGGATCGGTTTAAGGGCTTCCTGCCCGCGTTTATTTTCCAGCGCCTGCAGAAATTTCCCCTCGCAGGGGGAAGGTAACCGAAACACAGCAGTTCAACAGAAAATCCAACCTTCTGGTTAACACAAAATAAATGCTTTTCTTTCTCTTCTGAAGCTGAGAACACCAGCAGTTTGTCTCACACACATTCAGCACTGCTGCTCAGCGTCAGGTGTACTAAATAGGCCTAGGGCCTCTTGAAAACCTGGCCTACGGATTTGGGAATCCGCGGCCCAACATACATTCCATCAATCACTTTTCCCCAGGAAAAGTGGTATGGTGACCTTTTTGTCACCATACCACATATCCCCCCCTCTGCTCAAGCCCGTAGGGCTAAGCACAGTATACCACCAATGCATGTACCCTGGAGAGAGCATCTGCATTACCTTGCATCTTTCCAGGTCTATTTTCTACTGAGAACTTGAAATTTTGAAGGGACAAGAACCATCTGGTGACCCTGGCGTTCTTTTCCCTATTTTGGGCCATCCATTTAACTGGGGCATGGTCAGTGACAAGTTTGAACTGCCTCCCTAACAGATAGTATCTCAAGCTCTCCAGTGCCCACTTGATGGCCAGGCACTCTCTCTCTACAATGGCATACCTGCGTTCAGCGGGGGTTAGCTTCCTGCTTAGGTATGCTACTGGGTGTTCTTCCCCATTCACTACTTGTGACAGAACAGCCCCTAACCCAACTTCAGAAGCATCAGTCTGTACAAGAAACTCTTTCTTGAAGTCAGGAGCTATCAGCACAGGGTATCTGCACAGGGATGCCTTCAAGTTTAGAAAGGCTTCCTCTGCCTCTGGGGTCCATGTAACTGTTCCAGCTTTACTCCCTTTTGTGAGGTCAGTAAGCGGGGCTGCTAGGGTGGCAACATTGGGGACAAACCTCCTGTAATATCCCACTATTCCAAAAAAGGCCCTCACTTGCTTCTTGGATTTGGGCCGGGGCCACTCCTGAATTCCCTCAATTTTAGACACCTGTGGCTTGACTACCCCTCTTCCAATAACATACCCCAAATAGCGGGCCTCTTCTAACCCCATTGCACACTTTTTGGGATTTGCTGTCAGACCCGCCTTCCAGATAGAGTCAAGGACCGCTTGTACCCGGGGCAAATGACTTTCCCAGTCTGGGCTAAAGATAGCCACATCGTCCAGGTAAGCTGAAGCATATCCTCGATGCGGTTTTAGAATGCGGTCCATCATTCTCTGGAACGTTGCTGGGGCCCCATGTAAGCCAAACGGTAAGCGTTTATATTGCCATTGCCCCTCAGGAGTGGAAAACGCAGTCTTCTCTTTGGCCCCTTCAGTGAGGGGTACCTGCCAGTACCCCTTGGTAAGATCTAGGGTGGTAATGTAGCAGGCCTGCCCTAGCCTTTCTATCAATTCGTCAACCCGGGGCATTGGATATGCATCAGATTTGCTGACCTCATTTAACTTTCTGAAGTCATTGCAAAATCGGATGCTACCATCCGGTTTTGGGACAAGGACAATGGGGCTGGACCATTCACTATGGGACTCCTCAATTACACCCAGCTCCAACATCCTTCTAATCTCCTCTGTCACTGCCTGGCGTCGTGCCTCGGGTATCCTATAAGGTTTAACATTGACTTTAACCCCAGGTCCAGTTATAATGTCATGTTTAATAATATCAGTAAGCCCAGGCTGGTCTGAGAATATTTGTCTATTCCGGATCAGAAACTATTTCATCTCCTGCTTCTGACTGTTAGTGAGGGTCTCAGCCACTTTTACCTCAGGCACCTGTAGGATCTTTACCTCTACAACTGCAGGACAAGCGGACAGCGATTCCCTATCCTTCCAGGGCTTAATTAAGTTAACATGGTAGAGCTGCTCTTTTTTCTGCTTGTCTGGTTGGGACACCTTATAATTAACGTCCCCTACGCGTTCTATAATCTCGTAGGGGCCTTGCCATTTGGCCAGGAACTTACTTTCCACCGTAGGAACCAGGACTAACACCCTGTCCCCAGGATGGAAAGTTCGGACACGAGCCGATCTATTATATATGCGGCTTTGAGCTTGCTGGGCCTGAAGCATATGTTCTCTCACAAGGGGCATTACCTTTGCAAGACGGTCCTGCATGTCTGCAACATGCTCTACCACACTTCTGTGTGGGGTGGCTTCAGACTCCCATGTCTCCTTTGCCACGTCCAACAGCCCTCGTGGGTGGCGGCCATACAACAACTCAAAGGGTGAAAACCCTGTAGAGGCCTGTGGGACTTCTCTAATGGCAAACATGATATATGGAAGTAAACAATCCCAGTTCCTCCCATCTTTATCCACCACTTTTTTTAACATCCCCTTAAGGGTCTTGTTGAACCTTTCCACCAACCCGTCAGTTTGGGGATGATAGACAGATGTGCGTAACTGTTTTATTTGGAGAAACCTGCACAATTCCTTCATCACCCTAAACATGAAGGGAGTCCCCTGATCTGTAAGGATCTCTTTTGGAATTCCTGTGCGGGTGAACATGTGGAACAGCTCTCGAGCTATGGTCTTTGAAGAGGTGTTCCTTAAGGGGACAGCCTCTGGATACCAAGTGGCGTAGTCCATGACTACCAAAATATACTGATGCCCCCTAGCAGATTTTATTAGTGGCCCTACCAAGTCCATGGCAATACGATCAAATGGAATTTCGATTACATGTAAGGGAACTAATGGGCTGCGAAAATGAGGCATTGGGGCTGATTTCTGACACTCTGGGCTTGATTCACAATAGTTCTTTACATCTGCATGTACCCCCGGCCAAAAGAACCGCTGTAGCATTCGGTCTTTGGTTTTCTCATAAGCTAGGTGGCCACCTAGTGGATGAGAATGGTCCAGATTGAGAACTGTTCTCCTATATGGCTGCGGGACCACTAGCTGTTCCACAATCTCTCCTCGAACCTTATCCACATGGTAAAGCAAGTCATTTTGTACAGCAAGGTGGGGAAATACACAATCTACCCCAGGATTTTCGGGGTTCCCATTTTTAACCTTGACATTTTCCCAAGCTTTAGTGAGTGTCGGGTCCCTTAGCTGGGCAGTTCCGAAGTTATCCCGGGAGACCTCTAGCTCAGGCATGCTAGGTTCCTCAATGGTCTCCACAGTTACCTCAGATTCACCAGCTAATACAGCTAAGGGAAACAACTCACTATCTTCCAACCCAGCCTCGGTACCACTTACAATAACACCTGACATGGGTGGTTCTGTTTTCTCTCCCCCAGACACTCTATTGTCCTTAACGGTTTCTATAGAAGTATCCAGTTCAATAGGGTGGGGTCACACCACCACTAGTAGTGGTGCAACGATCATTGCCCATTGCTCCCTCGACCAGGCTTGCTGCTCCGCCGCTCCATCATATCTGCTCAGAGCATATAAAATGATGTGCTCAGTGGGGGGCACTCTTGCTTTATATATGTTGACAGGCGGCAGTCCTATCAAAGACCAAAGAAATTAACTAGATGGAAATACTATGACAGCAGATTAAGGTAATAGGACATACTGTAAAGGGGCAAAGTTTATGGGGGGGTTTGTGGATGCACACCTAAGGCCAATTTCAAAAAGTATAATTTCAAAAAGTATAAAGCCCTGTCTAAGTAATTCAAGTAAATATGCCAGTGCATGTAATTTTGAAACAGGGTTTTTTTGTTACAAAGTTATGATCATAATATTGATAAGCCACCATACCACGTCAAGGTAAAACCCCACATGGTGGTCCCTAACTTATTTATCTTTAATCATAGTAAACAAGGTACATTACCTCTCTGTAGTAACAATTCTTTGTGTAAACATCTCCTGTGCCTTGGTTTCAACTCTGTGCTAGATCCTCCCCCGCCAACTGCTGAGCGGCTTTTAAGAGGGAGAGACTGCCTTAACCAACGCCCATTTTAGAAAAGTAGAAGTCAGGTGTTGTAATTAAAATCAAGGTAGAGTGATATGTGCAGTTGCACAATAGTGTGTATACATGTGTAAGTGAAATGTGAAGGTATGTATGGTAGTGGTAAAGGAAAGTGTATGTGTATTTGGGAGTATATGTGTAAGAAAGCATAGAATAAAAGAATGTAAAGAAGAAATAACTTATTATGTCTCTTATTTATTTCTTCTTTACATTCTTTTATTCTATGCTTTCTTACACATATACTCCCAAATACACATACACTTTCCTTTACCACTACCATACATACCTTCAAAAAATGAATGCTCTAAGTAAGTTTGCAACATAATATAATTATTATAGTGCTTGTTTAGAAATCTATTTATTTTAAAAAAAAGTATAAACTCTGTAATGCATGTATACTACATTTTAAATGGATAAAAATATTCAAAATGAAGTTAATATAGCAATTATTAAAGTTTTTACAAGCATTAAAGCTTCTGAAAAACACAGAACTGCATGTACGGGAGATAATGTAACAAAGATCCTCACAGTGTAGTGGGGCATAATTGCTGTAGAAGCCTCCTGGATGCGGGCTGCTGCAGATTTTATCTGCCCATTATCTGAGCAGTATACAGGTTTCTGATGAGTATGCTTTCAGCAAGTTTTCTCAAGGGCTCCTCAGTGCTTCGTATTTGGATAGAGCAGAGCACGTTACCAGACTGATATTTAGCTGCACTAAGGCATAAACCAAGCTACAAAGAACACATCTTTCCTTTAAATCCATCCAGCCATGCGCCTCTTTAACTAAAATTAAGCTAAAGTGCACCATTCAACAAACATTATGTATTACGCTTGAAGTGGATGCAAAAATACAATTTTCCAAAAGCAAATTTCTTCCATAACACTACACTCCGTGCTCTGAGTACAATAAATGCAGCCTACACACAGAACTAAGATAATAATAAACTCTTCTTAATAAGTAAGTCACCTTATCATACTATTCTATATTCATGTAAACTGACCGACTGAACTCCATCAGTTCCATTACAGTCACTTGCTAGTACAGCTATGGGATCCATTATCTGGAAACCCGTTATCCAGAAGTTCCAAATTACAAAAAGGCCACCTCCCATAGACTCCATTATAATCAAATAATCCAAATCTTTAAAAATGATTTCCTTTTTCTCTGTAATAATAAAACAGAACCTTGTACTTGATCCATACCCTAGCTCCCAATCATTCTGGATAACAGGTTGGCTGTAAGGCTGTATCAAGATCACTCTCACCATACCAGATTTTACTTTTGTTATTTACAGGCCCAGCTTATTGCAGGGGGCTTGGGCCCGTCATTTCTTTGGCAAAGCAGCAAATTACTAAAACAACATGCATGGAGAATTTGTGAGCGTTTGGATTAATGACGAGGAAACACTGATTATCAGCAAGTAGGTGTATATCCACTTTATTATATCATGAAATCTTGTTAAATTCTGAGCGATATATATATATATATATATATATATATATATATAGATATATAGATATATAGATATATAGATATATACAGTATATATATATATATATATATATATATATAAATATATACAGTATATTTGTTGTTTATTATGTGTCTGAAATGTTAATTATTTGAAATGAGAGTCAAGGTAATGATTAGCACAGTAACAATATACAGATATACACAAATATATACGCCAAAGATAGATACAAGATACACTTATACTCCCAAAGGGTCTACCCAATGATCAAATTAGCCTGTGACCAACCATGCTGCGGGCCAAAACAAGTACAGGGAATCTATACAAGTCTGCAGTGATCGCCAAACTGGGCTGTTCTGATCTACCAGTTCCAGGGCATCCAGGTGAGCCAGTGTATGCCTTAGCTTTAAACAAAGGAGCCATTTTGAACTGACAAAGCATTAGCCATAAAATCCTTTGTAGAAAATAGTGATCAGTTATATACACACAAAAAACAGGGCTTCCCAACCTTTTTTACCCGTGAGCCACATTTAAATGTAAAAAGAGTTGGGGAGCAACACAAGCATGAAAAGAGTTCCTGGGGTGCCAAATAAGAGCTATGATTGATTATTTGGTAGCTCCTATGTGGACTGGCAGCCTACAGGAGGCTCTATTTTGCAGTACACATGGTTTTCTGCTACCACAACTTGCCTCCAAGCCAGGAATTAAAAAAGAAGTACCTGCTTTGAGGCGACTAGGAGCAACATCCAATGATTGGTGTGTAACATGCTGCTCTGGAATCAGTGGTTGGGCATCACTGCTGTAGAACTTCTCTGTCTTCCTTCAACATCAGATCTACTGTTTTCCTCTATACCAATGTGTCTTCAATTCTACTTTTTTAACCATTGTTGTTCCCATATAATGAGTTATCCTTTCCACCTTTCCATCTTCCTTTAGCCCAGTGGAACAGTCCTTAAGAAACCCTCATCTAATCTTTGACCGGTTTTAGAGAATTAACCCTGGGTAGATGAGTAGATAAAAGCAGTGCCGGGCCAGGACAGCCGGCCGTCCGAGGCTGTCTGGCCACGTCCTGCTGTCCCCACCCACGTGTGCGGGCAAACGAGTGCGGGCAGTCTTGGTACTGAGGTAAGACTCTCTGTACTAGGCGTAGGCGACAGGGCAGGTGCGTGCCTGCCACCCCCCAAACTTTTCGCCCCTGACACGTGCCTCTTTTGCCTACCCCTAGTTCCGGCCCTGGATGAAAGTATAAAAAGCACATTACAGTATATTGTCTAACACATATTTTATTTTTAATGTACTGTAATGAATTGTGAACCACTGATATACTGTGCATCAAGGGTGCCCAACCAAGTGTGCTCCCAGCATATTACTTGATTAACTGGCCAGGTCATTAGCACTTCCATTGTACTTAAACATATTATAATTTAGCCTTAGGAGTGCACCCACAACCCCCCTTTTTTGTACTGCCATCTTCCTTGCACTGATAACTACTAACTGACTTCCCTTTCTGCAAATTTTAATTTTAATACTCCTCTGCACTGAAGGTGAAACGCGATAAAGATAATACCAATGGCATTCATGCTGCAAAGAACAAAATACACTACTAAATTATCATGTTCCACATCATTTGATACCATTGACTGTATCTTTATATAACCTTCACTTGATGCTAGAGATCATCTAAAACAAAATAAATCGAAGACACAATCTTCTCTCTCAAACCTCATTTCTTCCTTATATCGACATTACAATCAAAAACATTAACTTTAGCTCTCTCAGGCAGACTGGCAGCCACACTGACCTTGTCCACAATCATTTCAGTTATTTTCCGCTACAGGTGGAACAAAGATAACGATTCATTTTAGCAGGAAAAATGTCATGATTGTGTGCATCAAATAGATAATTTAAAGTTTGTCCCATCAGTGGAAGCACACAGATATGTTTATTCTTCAACTGCTAAAGCACTTAGGTTTCTCTAGACTTGAGTGCTAAAATCTTCAATTCTCCACCCATTGCTCAGTGCAACTGCATATCTCATCTCAGCCTCTCCGAAATTATTTTTCCTCTACATTCAGCTGGCACAAAACCATTTTGTTTCAAATGTCTACATTGCTATGTTGCTCTCAGCATTTCTAATTCTAATACTTATGTCCAGATTTGGATAACCATCTATTTATCATGTTCCTCTCAAGAGCTGACTAGCTGAACCCATATTTTGCAGCCACACAGGAACTGACTTTTTACAATATTCTGTCCTTTAAGTTCTAGCTATGTACAATAATACAATTGTTAAAATACTCAAATTTCGTATTTTTGTTAATGATACCCAGCAAAACAAAGGAAAATAAAAGTTTATAGTGTTTACTTACAGGTATGGCATCTCTTGGTATCTTTGGGACTTGGGGTATTCCAGATAATGTTTTCTTTTTTGTAATTTGGGTCACCATATCTTAGATCTACTAAGCATGTTAAACATAATATGAACTCATGCAGCTTAGTTAGAATCTCGTACAAAATATTATTACAGAGACATGTTTGATTGCACAATTTAGCAAAACAGGAGCAAATTAGCATTGGTTTTGATAAACCCTGGTCAAATTGCAGCAGCAGTTTTCTTTTTGGCTGTGTGTGTGTGTGAAAAAAATGGTCTTTAATGTGCAGTTTTAAAACTAGAAGCACAGAAACATTCAAAATGATGTGCATACCACAATTTGTGGACCTTTAAATCTCTTTCTCCAGACAAGGGTTAATTTCAGGGCTCCTGTGCATTGGTGGGCTCTATACTTTGCTCCTTGTGTACAAGAAGCATTTAGATGCACATGTAACTAGTGAATTGTAAATTAGCACATGAAGTTTAGTGTATGATTTGTGCCAACGATAGTTAATCAGTTACGGCATCAAAAATGAACATTGTTCACACCTTGTAGCAAAGTACATCAGTGCAGTAGCCAGCAGCCATTTGGATTTTCTAATATGGTATTATTCGTACAGTTCCTGGAAATCATTTCATTCTTCTGTCTGGGTCGTGCCTAAACAAAAATATATGATAGATGCCTTTAAGACACTGCTGTGTGTGCTTCTCTGCTGGTGACAGCAGCCTTGATGGGGAAGACGAGGAAGAGAATGAGAAATAAATAAGTAAATGGAACAGCTTCCAAAATCTGTTATTCCTTGTAATTTACACAGACTCTCCAACTGTGAATTAGTAATTATAAGCAACATTCTGATGACACTTGTGAATGAAAAGCAGATAGAACTTTGTTTGTACAGCTGCATTGCAGAACTAAAATAGCAATGTGACATAAGCTTCCCTACTCCCCGGTGCTTTCAAAATAAAATGCTAATATCATAAATGCAGTGCAGCAGCTCCCTCTGTAGGAATCACCCAGAATAGAGAGGCTAGACAACTACAGCATTAGCTCTTACAGGTGTAAGCACAAACCACAGATCACTGTCTTAGAGAGACTGTTATTAAAATAAAAAGGCAAATACATATATGGGATCCGTTATCCAGATACCAGTTATCCAGAAAGCTTTGAATTACAAAATTGTCATCTCCCAGATAATTCTAAATTAAAAAACAATTTCCATTTCCACTGTAATAATAAAACAGTATCTTGTACTTGATCCCAACTAAGATATAATTAGTCCTTATTGGAAGCAAAACAATCCTATTTGGTTTAACCCGTGCTTAAATGATATACGGAAACACCCCTTATATGGAGAACCCCAGGTCTAAATCATTCTGTATAACAGGTCCCATATTACACTGAACAAAAAGTGCAGGTTATCAAGTGGTTCTACTTCTGTTTTTATTTTAAAACCTTTTCCTGACTCCCCCACCATAAATGCTATATTCTATAGGTCTTCCTCTCCTGTGCCAGAGAGCCCTAACATACAGTAGGCTTCCTGAGTACAAAGCTTTATATACATGAGTGCTCACTCAAAAATACTGGGCAGATTTATTAAAACTTTCTCTGTCAAGAAACTTTCTCAGTTGTTTTTTTTCAATTGATCTACAAACAGGAAGAATACCAGTTCTCATGTTCCTTCATAATGTTCTAAATTCTTAAATGTATTATTTCCGATGTTTTTCATAAGAAATTTGCTGACTACTTGCACAAGTTACCCATAGGGTTTCACTGGAAGCATGCACTAACATGAATCACGAGGAAGTCCCCAGGCCAAAATGTTTTTTTACTGTGTCCAGCCCCTGTGCCATTGGTTTGAGCTTTTCTATTCATCTCCCAGCAGCTGCTGAGTTGTTCGTGAGCACTAAGAATTTCTATTTTGGAAATACAAGCAAACAATACAAGCAATTTCACTAGATTTCTTATACACAAACAAGGTGGCACTCCAGTAAATAAAAGCAGTAATTTATTGTAGCAGGCTGCTGTTTGTGTATAAGAAGTGTCGCTACGGTTGGGATGCCGGTGGCTGAGCGCCTGGAAGGATTGTGGCACAAAATATATGTAACAGTTGTGAGGGGGGACGTAAGGTGGAAATTGGGCTTGGAACAGGGTTTTTACTCAACTTTAGCCGTAAGAATATACCTTTCACAAAATATATTCAGTAAGTTCAGTAAAATAACTTTGGGTCCATAATAAATTATAATGTCAGCTACTTCTCCATAAAGGACAGTGACTTATTGGGCATTCTTAGAAAAGGTGCAAGAAATCAGCCCCTGCTACCCGGCATCTTCTGCCATTATCAGAGGGTTTTGGTCAATCTTAGCAAGTATCCTTAGCCTTTAAGTTAGCCCTGCAGTTTCTGGTCATCATAAAAAACATACTGCATTATTACAGTTGTATTTATCCTTAAGGAAAGCAAATAGAACAGATGCATTATCAGATAGAATTTTGTTTTGATGCCCTTTTTGCAGAGAACTAACATCAGGCTCAGTCTAACTTGTAGAACAATAAAGTAACCCAGAAAGTGCTAGTATGACTACAATGACAATAGATGAGGCAAATACTGCTAGCACTCACGACAAGTTCATCCTTCTGCTGAAGGGAGATAACAACCACTCAGGGGTGACTAAGGTATTTTACTAGCCTGGCTAGTAAAAATCCTACTTGATTCCAGTGCCACCTTAGATATGATCATAAAACATTCTTTAATTCATGTAATTGTATTCAGATTTAACTTTGAAATCATGGCTTAGTGAAATGGTTGTGAATAAGCAGAAATCTTGATAATAACAAGTTGATTGAAGCTTAGTTTGGGGATTGGGCAGATTTTGAAATGTCATCTGCCAGTGCAACATGTCAGCCAGTGCAACATGTCAGCCAGTACATGGTGTAGCCGCAGAAGAGGAAGTTAATAGGAGCCACAGCTTATCCTCACTCCCTGGTGCTTTGAATGTTGGTCTGTTTGTGCATATAATCAGAATCATAGAAAAGTTGCCACAGTCTCCAGCTGTACTGCCAGCAAACCAATTGGTCAGAAAGCATGCCAGTTGGTAATGGTCACCTTTAGACTCACAGCCTGTGTTCTCTACATGTAATCCCAGATCGTCAGTAACATTTCACATCATGAAGCACAGCCATTATGTTTCACGCTTTGGAAGCAAGCTAGGCCAACAGTGCACGGGCATAAATGAAGATGGCATCATATTCAATAGCAACCCATCTCTATGGAAGGTCATCCGACCATTCTTGATCAGAGGTACAGTATTTTATGTAGTACTCTAAGGTCCACCTACAAAAAACTAGGTCCAGTTCAATAACATAGATGCTGAATTACACCAATGCACCTGCCTAACAAATCAGTAATTAGATGTGAGCAATTTGCTACAAATTAGAAAATAAAAGCAAAGATCTTACTGGTTACTATGGATAATGAGCTCCACTGATGCCCGATATCCAGAAAGCTCCAAATATCGGAATGGCTGTCTCCCATAGACTCCATTTTATCCAAATAATCCAAATTTTTAAAAATTATTTCCTTTTTCTCTGTAATAATAGAACAGTAGCTTGTACTTTATCCCAACTAAGATATAATTAACCCTTATTGGAAGCAAAACCAGCCTATTTGGTTTATTGAAAGTTTAAATGAATTCCTAGTAGACTTAAGGCATGAAGACCCAAATTACGGAAAGATCCATTATCCGGAAAAACCCAGGTCCCGAGCATTCTGGATAACAGGTCCCATACCTGTACTAAGAAAAATACATAATTCTGAAGTTGTAATTTTTCAGATTTTTGGGTATTCTGTTCGCAGTGATGTTTTTAGATAAGCATTAGCAAGTGTTACTGGGAGATGGTGGGAATGATGTGAGTTATAATTTTATGTTTCAAATATCTTTCACACAGCCAGACTATATAGGAGCAATACATAAATATATGAAATAATGATACAGCTTAATACAAAGAAATATGTATATATTATTATAATACACAAAAGCCATGAATATCTTGTAAATTATACCCTTATATACGCTGAGTTCTGATGTGATCAGTTATAAACAGTGAGTTCTGATGTCATTTCTGTCACATGACTCACTGAAATTTGTGTATAATAATAAATAAAGTACCCCCAGTTGTAAAATATGAGGATATTAGAAGTTATCTCGGAGTTCCATGACCTGTATAAAAAACATGTATATGGTCATGAAACTCCTCGGTAACTTATAATATCCTTATAATTTACAAGAGGGGGTACTTTATTCACTATATTATTGAATTTGGTAAAAAAAAATGCAACTTATAGATAAAAGTACTTGTTTAAACAGATAATGAAACACATGGATTATCAAATCAAATAATGTGTTTAATTCATAGAGACTGCAATACAGGCAACCATGAAACTTATTGACATAGAAGAAATTGCACAGAGGGGGCAGCTCCTCTGGGAAATGAGTAGTTCTGTTATGATGGGTCTACAAGGCATGTGATAATAGTTCTTTGTGCTCTTGGGGATGTGAGCAAGTTCAGGGCTGGGTGGGCTGAAATACTGAGGTTATTGTTACTAACACAATGCAAAGTATTAATTAGTGTCTAACATAGAAATAAAGGTTTAGATTAAAGCTGTGCTTCAGGTTTATTTGATTATTTTGTGATATTTCCACTATAGGTTGCCACGAGCAATGAAATAATTAGCATAAACTATTGTTTAAATACCAGCTACAGCTGTCTCATCCTATGCTCAAGAATGAATGCATTCAAGAAAAGACTCTTGTTTTAATTTCACATGATGTAATTATTTTAAAATAAAATAAAATACAGATTCATGAACCAGGTTTCTTACAGCAACTCCTGCTTGCATGAAGCCTATTAATATGTCAGTGGAACACAGTGCTCCATTGGACCCTACTGTCTATTTAAGGGCCAACACATGGTGTAGGGTGTAATAGCTGACAATAACAAAATCAACTGTTTTGCTTTCACTGGCCTTTCAGTTATGTCCCCATAGCTATTAAGCAGCCATTTGATAATTATTAACCTACTTTATGTTATAACACAGCAAAGACTGGCCCTTTAATTATCTTTCTGCTAAATGTCTACTGGATTTAGAGAGCAACAACTTACTCCATGGCTGAACAAGTCCAAATACCTTTGCATTTTAATGGAATTTGTCACAATAATGTTTGTAGGGGAGAAAGAACATTATCTACAAGTCACAAAAGTTTGTAATTTTTTACCATTGTTCCTCTTTTTCATATCTTCAAGTCACAATTTGTGACAAAAGCACATACTTTTTTTCCGTATTTGTATTTCCGTCAGATGATTATATCCATGTAAATAGTAACTGATACAGTGGACACATCTCTACAGACAATACAAGAGATACTCTGTAGAACTAGAATCACAACTAAAAGTGTCTATTTTAGAAGCAACATAACCCTATAATGAGCCATTTCCTCTCTTTGCATCTTTCAGCTTTGTCCTGTCCAGGACTCATGCAAACAACAGAAATTTGTATAAGATCTACAAAGCACTGCCTGGATAACCTGGGTATTGTTACAAATGAACTGGGAAATGTAAATGTCCTTAAAACTTATTATGTTAGATACATCAAACAATCTCTTCCTAAGGATACCTTTCCGATGATAAGACATCATTTTCTTTTCACTTAGATGTATGAGTAATTCCTGCATTTATGTGGGGTTTTATGTCTTGTGTATTTGGTTAAAAATAAAAAAAAATCATTATGTATGCCTGAAGAAGAGGCCTCTCTCTAGTAAACGTAGAGGTGTTCAACTTTATGTGACTTCTCCTTTTTTTGGAGATGGACCAAGGTCTACTACTACTTGCCCCTTTCCTAATTTCAGTACATCCCTGTAAGGTGTATGGTACAGGGATTAATTCTCTATTTATCGGGTATCTCCAGAAGCCCCCTGCATAGGCTGACCTCCAATTCAACCTTGCTGTGCTTGACTGTGAAGGATGAGTAGCTTCCCAAGACAAGCACAGTTCATGTTTATAACCAAATGTCCATTGTCCAGTTTTATGGGATTATTTTGGCAAAGCTGTATTGATCAAATGCTCTCAGTAATACACGTTAAGAATGATAACAATAATATCTTGTTTTATAACATCTAAATTCGATAGAATTCTTTCTATATATATATATGGATTTTAGGAACAATCTTGTTGTAAGTGTGTTACCTGTGCTTGGTGTCATCCTTTAAAACATAAAGTTTTTTTTCTATTTAGAAAATGAAATTCTTTAAGATTAAGATCCAAAAATACTTTGACGCCTGGCGGGCTCTGCATCTGAAACCAGACATCTTCTTTAAAATTTCCTGGCTGTACAAGAAATATTAAAAAGCTGCGTAAGTACTAAAGCTTTCCCCACTCAGCACTCAGCAAGCTATTTGTAATTATTCCTTAATTGGTTCCACCAATCTCACATGTTACTGCCGTATCCTATAGAAATGATCTGAAGGAGGCTATTGAAATTCCCATTGAACAAAAAAGACTCTAAAGTTCTGAAAAGCTGGATGAGAATATTATGCATCAGAACTCACATTTGCCCAGGAACATTATATGTGAGAATATAATTTCTCTGATTTATGAACATAGGGGTGTCATTGCACCAGAGAAGAGTAACTAGTGATTTGATTCATTGTTTAACATATAGTATTCCTTCACTCGAGCTAAGTAAATGTGCCCCTACATGTAGAATATATCAAATATTTTCTACTAAAACCTATATCTATATACCTCCACCTGAAAAAGTAGATTTTTGTGATAAGCCTATATACTAAAACAGAAATACTTTCGCTGGCAGCACTCCTTGGCCCAGATTGGTCATTATTTCCTCACCCTTAATCAGTAATGTTACTGCTGCTTATAAAATGCATCAATTTGTACTGATTCGCCAAGGAAAATGAGCTATTTGTGTCATTACTTGCAAAATATTTCTTTGTAATGTTAATCCTCTGTCTTGACTGATTGAGTAATTAGAATAAGTTCTTCCAGGAGGAGAAGAGAAATATTGCGCAGCAAATTATTCCCAGTTTTGGGCTGAACTGGAGAAGAATCAGTGTATGTATTGTTATAAGTGTAGCGAAGCTTCATTGACCAGAGACAAGTTTAGACAGAGAAATTTACTTAAAGGTTTATGTACAGTACATCTTCCATAACCTTTCCACTTGCAGTGTCACAGAAAGTAAATAATATATATGCAGCCTCACACCAGGATGGGGGAAATAATGTAATTTTTGCTCTCTGCTTTTTCCTTGTTCAGAAACAATATTTTCCTTGTTAAGACACATTATTATGGGATAAGATTGCAATGTAACAAAAACAGGTGCAAATCAAACGACATCTCATGATGCACCCAAATCCATAACCAAATCAATAAATAAATATTCATTTGAGTGGCTTGGATAATTTTTTGGACAAACATAATATCAAAGGCTATTGTGATACTAAACTCTATAGTTAGTATAGGTATGGGTATATAGAATTTAATTAAAAGTAGGGGGGGTGTGTGTATGGATGCTGGGTTTTCATTTGGAGGGGTTGAACTTGATGGACTTTGTCTTTTTTCAACCTAATTTAACGAAGTAACTATTTAACTATTTTTCACTCGCCACATTGAGAGATGGACATTATGTACAGAGCTGAGCTATGCATCTTGTCTTGAGATGAAATATTGTGCAAGGTGCAGCGTATTCTTCATTGTGGATCTGAAGCATGAATACATGATCCATCTACTGTATATATGTATATATAGATCTATAAAAATATTATATAAGTATGAACTGAATTGTGTTTGTGTGCCAAAACTATTAAGTTTTTAGTGGGCAGATTAGCCATGTGCCTTCTTAATGCAGCCATTACTACTAATACTACTGATCAGTGGGTTCTATTTAATTGACTGTTTAAAAGCCTTTGAAGCAGACCTGTCATTAGATCTCTTTGCTCTTTTACAAGAAAAAAAGATCCAAATGGATTTGCCTTCTATTTATGAAAGTACAGCAAATTGTTGTGCATATGAGATAGCTCTCTATAGATAGGATCTACTGAGGCGGTTTCTGGGACCAATAAAAGATGAAGGGAGGGGTAGTGCAAGCTAGCAGTGGTTTGTATTTGTGACCAACAAATTTCCATCTATAATCTATTGAGAACACCTCTTCCAAAGCAAGCATAATGTTGCGCCCGATATATGAAAATATTTCAGGTGAATAATATTTGTGAACTCCAGGGGTGATCCAGGATCAGCTGCCACCTGAGGCAGTAGCCCGATGCCACCCCCCTCCCACTCCAAGCTTAAAACACCAGCATTGGATTGGGTCAAAGGGGGCCGAGTCGCTAGTACATTGAACACAATAGCCCTCTCTGCACTAGTGGAGCTGAATTTTTAGGTTAAAAACTTTAATTAACAAGACTTGTCTTTTTGCCGCCCCTTGTAACTGGGCTCAATGCCACCTGAAGCCAAGTTCTCACGTTGCCTCTTGGCAGGACTGGTCCTTGCAAACTTTTTAAGCTATGGATTGAGTTTTTCCTAACGGTGGAGAATAAATGCTTAGAATAATTTCTTTCTGTTTATTAAAATGTATTTGATCTGTATTTATTTTATAGAATCATTGAGATCTAACAGCTGATAATGTCAATCAGTGTTTTCTGGAAATGCTGATCGCTGCTCCCGATACCAGGTCAGTATCTCTCTTCTTATTGTTAGTTTTGATTGCGCAACACCTAAAGACAGAAGAAGAAATAGTGAATATTGTGGCCTCCATATTGTCCAAAGTGACATCAGTGCAATGTGCACTCAATGTTTAAAGAACTGACAACTTGTAAGAATATTAGTACATCCAACACTGTAGTGCAGGATAAAAAAAGATAATAAACCGCACCAAGTTGTGCATGTTCGCCGTGCCTGCACTTAGTACAAGAAAGGAGGAGATTGAATAATTGAGTACAAGTCCAGTCTTTTTACTTTAATGCCATTGTTTCCAAGCCTGTTAATTATGTAATGTTTTTAGGCAGTTATATATCTTCCCTCCCTACAAGTCAGCTTCAGATAATTCAAGTCTAGTCCCTTGAAGTTATTGTAAGCAAGAACCTTTAGAAAGTGTTCATTTCTTCTTTACATATCACATCTTTAGTGGACCATTTAATGCATTTTTTATTCAACAACTCTGTCATTTCAATGTGACTTTTATCTATTGACATCTTTATATTGCCTGAAAGAAACAAACGTGTGCATCAAATCAGCATCAAATTTTAAATAGCAGTGTTGTCCTTGTTTTTATTCACTGCCCAGGGACAGGAGGAGCAACGTTCCTAGTTTGCATGACCGAGGGCACATTTGCTGGGCTTGTTTATAGGAGACGTTGGCTTTTAAGAATGAATTGCATGATCCTATAACACACTGCATTATAAATTAAAATATTTAAATAGACTCAGGCATATAGTGCTTGGAAAAAAAACATATTTTCCACTGCTAAACTGAAAAACTGAAAGTATCATAGATGCCAAATTTTTCATTTTAAAGAATTTCCCCATCACAAAAATTAGATTGTAACCCATTGATTTTTTTACATACTTCAATGCCTATTTGCATGTTTCATATTTCTCCTCTTACTTTCGTAAGGCTTTCAAATTCTTTCAAAGGCACATAGAAGACATGGGAAAGCAATGTAGTTGGCTCAGGTATGGAGTCATCTAGTTCCAGGATCTAGAGGTGAGCTAGTAGAACTAGTGTGGGAAGGCAACTGTCAAAACGTCCATTAGTAAAATGGACACAATAGTTATAGCCATAGTGGAATACTACAGACCTAATCCTCAAATACTACCATTCTACTTGTCTAAAGCTTTACACAAGTTTATTGATTTGATAACACACATTTGTAACACCTTGCAAAAGTAAACAGCAACTTAAAAAAGGTTATGCCACTGCAATAACAATGAAGTGCAGCACGTTTAATGCTTGTATGGCAAGGTTCAAGGTTTGTTCAGCGCTGTATGTGCAGTGATCTCTCTACAGTAAGATGACTGATGTAATGTGGCTAGTGGGCATCTCCCTGGAGAATTGTCTTCTACATTTAATTGATTGGCCCACCAAAGTGGAAAGCTGATTAGAGTTTTCTGTAGGGCATATATCCATTTTAATGAGGTATCATTATAGTTTAGCCACACTCCTTAGAAAACAATGTTCTAAAACTCCCTTACATGGTTTATTGGGTCCTGCTTCTTTAAAATTCCCCTTAGCAATTTCTAATGCCTTTACAAATAGAGGATGCTTCTAGCAACATTCCTATCTCAAAACAATAACAATTGAGATCCAGTCTTATGTAAATCTTTTCCAACCCCTAACTCTGTCTGTCTTTTATTTTACTACTATCTGCCTGGGCTCTCCCTTTTCCCTCTTGCTTGGTATGTACCCTACAATGCCATATCCTCTGATATGCAGCTACATCTTTTTCCCAAATTTCTCCTAAAATCTATAGGTTCAATGCATTTAAAGGAAAACTATTCCCCTCAAACAAAGCATAAAACAACTCATATGTAAAACCCTGCTTCATGTAAATAAACCATTTTCATAATAATATACTTTTTTAGTAGTATGTGCCATTGGGTAATCATAAATAGAAAACTGCCAGGCCGCCCCCTGGGATCATAGGATTCACAGTGCACACTGTGACTTGTTAGGTCACATGAGCCAATTAAAAGAGTTCTGTCTTTTGCTTCCACACTTCTTCCTGTTACAGTTACCCTTGGCGTAAGTTACAGTACCATAGTATAATTCTGGGCAAATAAATGGATTTACTCACAAGGGAAGAATAGATGCATGAAAACTACCATATACCATGTGAACTGGAACCTAACCAGATTTAGAAATGTAATTATACACTCTAGAGCAAAATATAGTTTAAACAGGCATACAAGATGTACCCAAACAATACCTTTAAGATATCAAGTAGCCAACTGTAGTTTTGTAAATGTGTAGTATTCCTGAATTGATATTGAACCTTTTAGCAGTATATGGAAAGAAAACAGGGTTAAAATACATATGGAAAATCACTACCTATTTTAAAATGTTTTCTGTAATTAAGATGATGCCTTATTAGACATTTGTAAAAGGCAGCATTATCCTTTCATCTACTAATAGAGGCTCTAACTGCTGCAGATTGCCATTGATTGCTATAGCATTAAAACAATTGCTTTAATCCACACACTGATGTTATGCATTTAACATTTGTTTTTTAGTAGTCAAAGTTACATGTACACAAAACACATTTATTTCTGATTAGGTGACCGAGATGTAGAGAGTAATGACATTCCAAATCTTAAAGTTCTGGAGAACTTTATTTATATTATTTATTTAGAGCATGTGGTAGACCTGGTTATGCGCAAGGCTCTGGAGGATGAGATCATTGATGGTTACTATGTGAAGAAAGGCACTAACATCATTTTAAACTTGGGGCGCATGCACAGAATTGAATACTTTCCAAAACCCAATGAGTTCCCCTTGGAAAATTTTGAAAAAATGGTAAGTGCAAAAGCTTGTTGGTAGAAATGTGTATTAGAGGGTAGCAAATATTTTCCTAATCACATTTTTTATGAATAGCAGTTTGTGGCATAATCAATAATGAAATGAATTAATGAAATACTATTTATAAAGCAGTGTAGTGAAACTACACCAAACTTGCTAGATTCTAGTCAAGAAAGTGTAGCATGTTATTTATTTAGATGGCACTTTTCCTTAATATTTTGTGAAATTAATAACTGGTATTACAGTTTGACGGTGCAAAGCAAACATCCTTGTTTGATGACACATTTTGATAAGTACAGCAATCAACGTGATCCTTTCTTTATCCATCTAGCATTTTTTTCCCTCTTTTACAAATGGTGTTCTTAAAGGTGCCATATCAATACTTTTAGCGCTTGGCTCTTTTGGTCCACGTGCATGTGCCAGAAAGTACATAGCCATGGTGATGATGAAAGTCGTTCTGGTTACTCTTCTCCAGAGGTACAATGTGCAGACATTGAGAGGAAAATGTCTGGAGAATATTCAAAATAACAACGATTTGTCCATGCACCCTGATGAAACCCAGCCTTCCCTAGAGATGATTTTCATTCCTAAAAACACAGCAAAGGCCAAACTGTAACAAATAATATAATCTCATATGTCAGCTCTGGAAATTACAAATGTTATTAGCATAGAGTTGGTGACAGTGTTGGGGGCAAATTTACTAAAGGGTAAAGTGGCTATTGCTAGCGAAAATTCGCCAGTGTGACGTCATTTCGTTACTTCGCTGATTTACTAACAAGTTCTGACGTAAATTTGCTAGCGAAGTGGACCTACTCTAGCGCTAGGGATTGCTTCAAAAAAAGTTGACATTTTTTTCTAAGTCCCAAAAAACGCTGGCGTCTTTTACTTTTTTAAGGGTGATAGGCTAATACAAGATTGTAAATTTTTTGGGGGGTACCCTCCTTCCCCCCTACATTTACTAGCATATGGCACCTAAACTATACAGTGGGCACATGTGTAGGGCAAAATAACAACTCTATTTTATTTTATGAAGCTTTCCCAGGCTTGTGTAGTGTAATGTATTTGCTGCTACATATACGTCCATTGTACTTTAACTTCCCGCCGTATGCAAATTAGGCACCGCTAGCGTAACTTTGGCTTGACGAATTTCACAACCTCCCAGAGTGCAACTTCGGATTTTAGTGAATTAGCAGCGCCCTTGTGAAACTTTGCTTGGCGAAGTGCGGCGAATCCAACACTGGCGCAACTTCGAAGGTAAGTAAATTTGCCCCTTTGTCTGTGTTAAACTTTGATTTAACCGCTGCTGTTGTATGCTCTTTGTATTTATCAGTCACTAAGAAATAGTGCAGCAATCATTAATGTCAAAGTTGTCAGTCTTTCTGCTGTAAATTCTGGGCTTTGAGATTCAGAAGCTTTAAAGGATGAGTAAAACCAATAAATTAAGTCCTAAAGGCTTTTCAAAATAATTCACATTCAAGTAGTTTCTAAAAGGCATGATGTCTATATATGAAAATACTTGTGGTTTTCTGGTAAGGCTTTTGGGAGCAGTTTGTTCATATATATTATCCAAGGCTCCATAAAACACAGTAGAGTAGGCAAAGTGTTATTTAGAGCATGGCAGAGTTGATAGCAAACACAGGACAATAAAACAGGACTTTACCTAAAAAAATGTAATTGTGAAGAATAGATGGAATAAAGTAAGTGGAGTAAAACTAATAATTTAGTTATTTTTATTGTTCTTGGAAAATACTATAACTTGGGTTGACCCCAAATCATGCCATTTTAATCTAGTCCTCACTTTCTTTTCTTTTTCCTATTAAACTTTTTTTAAGAATATTTGTTTCTTGTTTTGTTTTTACAAAACAACCTTATTGGATGTCTTTTGGTTTCTCCTCCTCCTTGTCATTGCTTCTTACTTGTTTTGCTTTATAATTCCCTGCCTGGGATTGAACCAGTGACCTGGTGTTATCAGTGTTGTCTGCTGCATTGCCTCTAATCTATGTGAGCAGACAGCTAAGGCTCTGGTTCACTCCTATTGCTATCCCTGTATTTCCAAATAGGCAAGCCTGTTTCACCTGTTGTTAATCTACTCAATGGTGTTCTGAGTTGGTCATTATTCTGGCTATATAACCCCCTGCTCTGCACTGACTCACTGCCCGTTATAGGTCAAGTGTGCTTGTCCTAGCTGCTCTGATCCTTGTGATTGCTGTTCCTTTGACTCCTGTTCCCTGTGTGACTTCCTGGTTCTGACCCCAGCTTGTTCCTGACCTTGAGTTCTGCTCTTGTTATCTGTTTCTGACACACCTAGACAGGAATCCAGTCACTCCCCTGGGGTTTGGGTTCGCCATTGACGACAATAATACCTCCTATTTTGCGCATATATTAATTTTCTTCTCACTTGAAGATCTGCAAACACTGCACTGATACCAAGCGATTTTATATTTAGTCTTCTGTTTCTTTGATTGCACTTGTGCATATTCATGTGCTGTTCTGGTGCTTAGCAAAACAATATTGATGTCTCTCTTTCTGCCTCCAGTCAATACTCTGTAATGTTGCTAGGCACAAAATTCACAGATGATCTCCAGTTGGTAAAGAAGATTTAATGCAGAATGACAACATCAGCAGATGAGTCCCTACATTATCACTGCTAATATCATACTAAGAATATTTCATTGCTACATTATCAATCACAGCCAATTCTTGCTTTTGGGACAAGCTGCTATTTAGGTATATGGCAAGCATAGCAGAGAGAGAGAGAGAGAAAGGGAGAGAGAGCAATAACTTACATATATATATTGCTGGGAAGTTACATCAATCTTCTATAGACCCTATTGTAAGTGATTTCACCACTGAGAATGTATGTGTTCTTTCCCAGTTGAACAATTTCTAAAAGTTATATAAACCCAAGTTCTTATTGTAGAGAAGAAACTCAAAGTAAAATAATCCGGTCCAAGGTGTAGGGAGGGGGCACAATGCAGCCTTTTAATTACCAAACAGGTTGTAAGAAAAATATTCCTAACCAGTAAAACTTTTTATTTCTGGTTGTTATGAGCTACTAGACCTGTACATTCTTTTATGCCTTAACAAAGTACTTATTTTTACCATGTGCTTGCACAAATAGCTGGGATTCAACACCACAGCTGCAAGATACTATTGGTAGTCCAGTTCAACAAGCAGCTTAATGCTGCAGAAAAAATAAAAAATAATTTAAATTGTTTTGAACAAAGTCTATCCAGAAACCAACATACTCCTTGTTGTTATCAGCTGGGGGAACTCTAAATGTTAATATGTGAATATTTACTCTTTCTATAAGAACTTTCCCCACGCTGATATTAGAACTACTCCACAGAATAATTGAGAACTAAAAATGGTTTCTGCTTGAATGATAATTTGCTAGGTTTTTGACATGAAATGAAAATTTTAAAAAAAAAATCCTACAAGGAGCGATGCCAAGTGGTATTATAAGGAGATGAGCAGAATCTGCTACTCTCAGCTTGACTTTAGTGTATACAGATGGAGCAGCCCAATGCTTCCTACAATAAACATCAGCATTTTCCAAATAACCGCTTATTCAGATAAAAAGAGCTGATTCAATGGTGCTTGTTATTGTTCAGAGTAATGATGATTTATGAATGGCTGTATGCAACTTAATTACCATGAGACACTATGACCGAGTGTAACACTGAAAGACAGATAAAATAACCTTGATTAGAACACCAGAGAACTGTAATTTTGATATGATAAACAGTTGCTTGCGGCCCTTATCCACTTCTTTTACAAGAGAAGTCTGTGTGGTGGTAGGGAAGGAGAATGCTGCTAATTATTAATGTCCTTATCTGTTGTTGACAGTAATAGGTGATTCTTGGATCATAAAACACTTTTTCCACAGCAGGGAAGGATGTTAATGACATTAGCATCAGGCATGAAATTATATCTGATGGAAGTTGCGAATTACATTTATGGGTGGTTTGTCAGAATGTAACAATGATAACAATGATATTATTATTCATTTAGTGATACATTTATAGATACACTGATTCCTACACTATATTAACAGTACAGACAGGTCAGGTGCCAAATATACAGGAGAAAAGAAGTCCCTGTCCTTCAGAGTTTACAATCTGATTGGTTGGTAACTTAGAAACACAAATTTAAGGTTAGTAAGTGCAATTTACAGCAGGTGTCAATATTAAATGAGATGGTCCAGGAGGTAGGAATTGAGTTTAGTTTAGAATGTTGTAGGGAGAGTTTCTTACGGGGGAATTCAGCAACGGAATTCTAGAGGTAAGTATCAGCAAGAGAGAAGGGTTTGAATAAGGCTGGATGACCGTATTACATTTACCTAATATATTGACAGTTGCATGTAGCTAACGTGCAGGAAGGGTTTCCCTTCCAGATCCTGCTCGAAATTGGGTCAGTTGTTGGCTGAGTGGGTGGTTCCAACATGAACTGAAGGGCCACATCGCTTGTAAAAGGGAGGATACATACACAAAGAATAATTCTAATAAAACAAGTTTGCCTCTTTATAGATCCCTAGTAATGCATTTCCTTGAGTATGGAGGGCATTTCTGGGTTCCAAGATGTAGGAAGGATATTAAAGTACAAGGGAAGCCATTACAGCTTATCTTCCGCTAAATAAAAGGCACCAATACTTTCACCTGAAATGCCATAGTTATGCTCTCAAAAATGTTTACTTTCCTATAAACAAATCACCTCTTTCTGTTGCTGATGTTAATATTCACAGCCTCCATCTTGGACAGGAAATGGGTGTCTTCAAGTGCCAATCTTCTTGCAGTCCAGGGTCAGGGAGAGTAGAGTGTCCATTTCATATGACCCACCAGTATAACATTGTGAGGATGGATCCTGCTTGATTTGGGCATGCACAGAAATTGGTGCCTCCACAATGTGCATTCCCCAGATCTTGAACTGAGCGGAGATAATGATAAAAATGGGAATGATGCTGTACAAGGCAACAATTGAATTGTCACAGCGGTGAAATTTAGCACACAAAGATACTGGAGAACCAGGTACAGATACATTTTTAGAAGTGTCTGATAGCAAAAACTGGCAGTAGCAATTTCCTTGTTCTTTAATGAGCTAAAAGGAGTGCAGAGGTTTGCAACTAGACTGGTAAAATAAATGGAGGAATTAAACTATAAGGAAAGTTACAACATTGGATTTGTTTAACATTATAAACAAATTCCTGGGGGTGTTTTTCACAAAGGCAACACATTTAGGGGCAGATTCACTAAGGGTCGAATTTCGAAGTAAAAAATACTTCGAAATTCGACCCTCGAATTGAAATCCTTCGACTTCGAATATCGAAGTCGAAGGATTTAGCGCTAATCCTGCGTTCGATCGATCGAAGGATTTTTCGTTCGATCGAACGATTAAATCCTTCGAATCGTTCGATTCGAAGGATTTTAATCCAACGATCGAAGGAAAATCCTTCGATCAAAAAAAGGTTAGCAAACCTATGGGGACCTTCCCCATAGGCTAACATTGACTTCGGTAGGTTTTACCTGCCGAAGTAGGGGGTCGAAGTTTTTTGTAAAGGGAAAGTACTTAGACTATCGAATGGTCGAATAGTCGAACGATTTTTACTTCGATTCGTTCGATTTCGTTCGAATTCGAACGAATTTAACCAATTCGATGGTCGAAGTACCAAAAAAATACTTCGAAATTCGAATTTTTTTCATTCGAATCCTTCACTCGAGCTTAGTGAATCGGCCCCTATGACTTGAGGAACAGAACTTTCACCTGAAGCAATGCAAATGGTTCTTCATAGTGATATCTATGAGGCTGTAAAATTCTCTTTCTGAGTGGCAGATGCCTAATGTCCTTAAAGGGATTTCTTTGTAACTATGTCCAGTCTGAAATTGTACCAGGCATCTTAAGTCTCTGCCAATGTCTTGAGGTGATGCTGTGTTACAACAATTTATTGGTTTCCCCATGCAGTGCTTAAGGTTAATAAAGCCAAAGAGTTGCTGTCAATATAAATGTTCTCCATGGTTCTTGTTCGGCTTTCAAAACCAGAGTGATTCCATGGAGCTTAATGCCAAATCAAAGGGGATGCTGATTGTATCAAGGGTCATCCCAATGGCAATGGTAGTTGAGCAAACCTTCTTCCAATTCCTTACACGTCACAACCAGTAGATTTTCCGTTGAGGAGAAAAAGTCATGTGAATATACTGTACTGTATGCCTTATGAGTAGATAAGTGATATTGTGTTAGCTGTATGTCTTCCTTATAAACTTAGCTAGCTAAATATTCAATTATACGAGCCAGTGGATTACAACATTGTAATGCATAAAGCACAATTTTGCTTGGGCATTGTGGGTCCACTCACTTGCTCTAATTCGGCACTGAGCACCTAAGTTGAAATAATAGACCTTAGCATATATATATATATATATATATATATATATATATATATATATATATATATATATATATATATATATATATATTATGCCTTGTTTGTTTGTTTTTGCTCCTGAAGAAGGTCCCTGTGGGGGATCAAAACGTTGAGGCTTAATAATAAAACATTTTATGTTTTTTAAAACCCTGTGAGTGCCGCAATCCTTTTTCACTATATATATATATATATATATATATATATATATATATATATATATATATATATATATATATATATATATAATACACAAAAGCCATGAATATCCTGTAAATTATATCCTTATAAACGGTGAGTAGTGATGTCATCAGTTATAAACGGAGAGTAGTGATGTCATTTCTGTCACATGACTTACTAAAATTTGTGTATTATAATAAATAAAGTACCCCCAGTTGTAAAATATGAGGATATTAGAAGTTACCTCGGAGTTCCATGACCTGTATAAAAACACTCGGCCTTCGGCCTCGTGTTTTTATATGGTCATGAAACTCCTCGGTAACTAATAATATCCTTATATTTTACAAGAGGGGGTACTTTATTCACTATATATATATATATATATATATATATATATATATATATACATATATATATATATATATATATATATATATTAGGCTTACTGAATAAATACATTTGTTAGCCAGTTGAACTTACCAAAAAATGTAAAGTAAAAAATTAGGACACTTGACACTTCAAGCCAATATTATTGATGGAATCCAGAAAAGGTGGGAACCCTACTGTTTGCCTCATGTTAGTAGAAGTATAGCAAACATTGCCACTGCTTCTACATTATCCACCAAAACCTGGAGCATTAAATAAAAAAAAAACAATTCAAATGTGGAGTAAACCAAATGCAAAGGAAAATTATTGCAATAATTATGAAGGATGTAAATATATTTAATTGGTACCTGCTGGTGAGTGTGTGATAACATTCGCTCCAGAATGTTTTCTGGGCATCTCTCCTGTTAACAGTAAAGCAGAAATACATATCTGGATCATTTAAAAATCCATACACCGGAGTGAGGTTAATTATTATTATTATTATTATTAACATGTATTTATATAGCGCCAACATATTGCGTAGCACTGTAGAGTAAATGTGATTATACAACTAAATCACATGAATTACAGTATATACATGGAACATATGGAGTTACATACATCACAATCAATACCAGTACTAAAATTGAGGAAGGCCCTATGCAGAAAGAGATTACACTCTAAAGAGAAGGGAGTAATACACAAGGTGTGGGAGTGGGCAAGATCGAATTAAGTGGGTGAGAAATGTGGTATTGTATGTGGTGTTGCATTTGGTAGTTAAGCAGAGGGTAGGCTTCTCGAAAGAAGTGCGTTTTCAGAGATTTCTTGAAAGCAGAAAGGTTGGGAGAAAGTCGGACAGACCATGGGAGAGCGTTCCAGAGGAAGGGTGCAGCCCTTGCAAAGTCTTGAATGCGAGCATGTGAGGAGGTAATGAGAGAAGAGTTGAGTAGCAGGTCAGTAGAGGAGCGTAGTAAGCGATTGGGTGAGAATATAGAGATGAGTTCAGAGATGTAGGGTGGGGCAGAGTTATGAAGTGCTTTGAAAGTCAGTGTCATTAATTTGAATTTGATTCTGAAAGGTAACGGAAGCCAGTGCAGGGATTGACAGAATGGCGTGGCAGAGGAGGAGCGGTTGCTGAGGTATATGAGCCTCGCAGCAGTGTTCATTATGGACTGAAGAGGTCACAGTCTCTGGAGGGGAAGGCCAATTAAAAGAGAGTTACAGTCTAGACGCGATATGATGAGAGAGTGAATAAGAATTTTGGCAGCATCTTGGGTGATAAATGATCGTATTTTGGATATGTTCCTTAGGTGGAAGTGACATGATTTAATAAGTGACTGGATATGAGGAGTGAATGACAGGGCAGAATTTAGGATAACAGTAAGGCACCGGGCCTGGGGTAAGGGGGTGATAGTGGAATTGTTAACTATGATGGATACTTCTGGGATGTTACTGGTGTTAGTTGGAGGAAAGAGAACCATTTCAGTTTTAGAGAGGTTTAATTTAAGGTAGCGTTGCGACATCCAGGTAGAGATAGCGGACAGGCAGGAGGAGACGCGAGTTAGGAGTTCTGGGTTGAGATCAGGAGATGAGAGATAGATCTGAGTATCGTCAGCATAGAGGTGGTAGTGGAAACCATACGAGTTGATTAATTTGCCGAGGGAGGAAGTATAGAGAGAGAATAGTAATGGTCCCAGGACAGAGCCTTGAGGAACTCCAACAGAAAGAGGTAGGGGAGAAGATGATACTCCATTGTAGGAGACACTGAAGGAACGATTGGTGATGTAAGAAGAGAACCAGGACAGGGCTGTGTCACGAAGACCAAGCGAATGGAGGGATTGGAGGAGGAGAGGGTGATCTACAGTGTCAAATGCGGCTGAGAGATCAAGCAGTATTAGTAGTGAGAAATGATTGTTGGCTTTAGCAGTTAAAAGGTCATTAGTTAGTCAAGTCAGGGCAGTTTCTGTGGAGTGTTGTGGCTTCAAACCAGATTGTAGGGGGTCCAGCAGGTTATTGTCAGAGAGGAATGAGGTTAGTCGGTTGTAGACTAGGCGCTCAAGTAGTTTAGAGATGAAAGGTAGCAGAGAGATAGGTCGGAGGTTGTCAAGATTGGAGGGATCAAGAGAGGGTTTTTTCAGAATGGGGGTGACAAGAGCACGTTTTGCACTTTATCTTTTTGCAGATATGAAGAGCTTTCATATTTTCCCCATGTCCACGCCCAAGTGCAGCCTCTTTACATTTACAATAAAGACTAAGAACTGCTGTTATTCAGGCATAAAATGAATGTCACAGCAACAGCCCTCTATCGATCATTTATTTCTACCAAGTTGACAAAGGGCTCATCAGACAATTTAATTGTTTCCTAAAAGCATGGCAGGTGATGAGTTCAGGTGCCTGAAGGTAGTTATTATTAACTGAAGCACCATCCGAAGCTGTGATAGTGAAGGGTAAATAACAATGCAGAGCTTCAATGTAATACATTACATTTAATTGACTGCTGTATCAAAATGACAATGGGGCTTGTATGCTTTGGATGGACAAAGGCTTAGGTATTGGGCTTTGAGCTGATTTATTGTATGCTGGTTCTGTATTTCAAATACTGCTGTTTTTCTTATTTAGATAAGTCAGCCTTATAAGGAAATAAATTCTGCCCGTGATTAGGTTAAAGATGATGCACCTTATGCATTGTGCATGCTTAAACAGCTTTAAAGGAGAACTAAACCTTAAAAATGTCTATGGCTAAAAATGCCATATTTTATATACTGAACTTATTGCATCAGCCTAAAGTTTCAGCTTGTCAATAGCAGCAATCATCCAGAACTTAAAACTTGTCACAGGGGGTCATCATCTTGGAAAGTGTCTGTGACACTCACATGCTCAGTGGGCTCTGAGCAGCTGTTGAGAAGCTAAATTCAGGAGTCGCCACAAATAATCCAGTAGAAAATGAGGTTGGCCTGTAATATAAGATGATGCTACAGGGGTGATTATTAAATTTTGATGCTAGTTGCACTGATTTCTGTGCTGCCATATAGTAATTATCTGTATTAATTACTAATCAGCCTTATACTATGACATTTCTATGCTATGTGTATTCTATATTGCGAGTGGGTCTCTAAGCTCAGTAAGTGACAGCAACACAGAGCATGTGCAGTGAATCAGCAGAAAATAAGATGGGGAGCTACTGGGGCATCTTTGGGGGCACAGATATTTACTGCTAAAGGGCTGTGGTTGCCTTTGGCTGGAACAGAAGCACAAAACATAATGTACAGCATTTCAAGCTACTTCTTTAGTTAAGCTTTAGTTCTCCTTTAAAGGAAAACTATACCCCCCAAACAATGTAGGTCTCTATTAAAAGATACTGAGTAAAACAGCTCATGTGTAAAACCATGCTTCATGTAAATGAACCATTATCATAATAATATACTTTTTTAGTAGTATGTGCCATTGGGTAATCATAAATAGAAAATTGCCATTTTAAAAAATAAGGGCCGCCCCCAGAGATCGTAAGATTCACTGTGCACACATACAAACCACATGTAAGGTCACATGAGCCAATTAACAGACAGAGTTCTGCCTTTTGCTTCCTCACTTCTTCCTGTTACAGTTAGTGTTGTAGTATTTCTGGTCAGGTGATCTCTGAGGCAGCACAGATAGAGTCACGAAATGGTGGTTCAAGGAAAGAGATGTAAAAGGGCAATATTTATGTAAATATATATTCCAGTTTGGTAAGATTCTTTAATATGTCATTCAATTTGATATAAACTATCTGTTGCTTAAGTATTCATTTTGGGGGTATAGATTTCCTTTAAGACAGAAACCGATGTCAGTCATGTCTATAACTTGTACCCAGTAGCTCCATATCTTCTACATATACAGTAGGGTCCTTAACTTTCTGTACTGTCTTTGCTGTGTTTATTCTAAGCTGCTCCAGAAGCTTTATGGGCCAGACTGATTGCTTAATCAGCACATTCTATAAGTGAACTGTATTGTGGGGTCTAAAAATGATCCCTTATTTATGGAGCATTTAAAGACATATTTTGAGACCTGTATCTTCTCTGCTAAAGGGTTCCTGTAACTTTAAAAAAACATTTTTTTCAAAACACATCTGTTAACAGCAAACAGATTTTTTTATATTTAATTTTGAAATCTGACACGGGACTAGACATATTGTCAATTTCCCAGCTGCCCCCAATCATGTGACTTGTGCTCTGCCAGAAAGCAGTTCCGTCCTAAAGTGCTGGCTCTTTCTGAAAGCACATGACCAGGCAATTTGACCTGAGATGGCTGCCTACACACCAATATTACGACTAAAAAAAAAAATACACTTCCTGGTTCAGGAATTAAATTATATATTGTAGAGTGTATTATTTGCAGTGTAAACAGTGGAATTTAGAAATAAAAACTACATCATAAAAATCATGACAGAATCCCTTAAAGCTGGTGCATTAGTCCTATGCATAATGTACATCATTTTTCTTCAGTCAGTTGTGCAATTCATAATTATTTCTCAGTTATGCTGTATTATTATTTTAAAGACTGATGTTTGACAGGACTAGATGTATTGCAGGTATATTTACAAGCTACTGTCTAGTGGTTCCTTATCATTTGATTTGGTCTAGACTACCACAGTTGTCATATGATTAATCGCGGGCTGTGGCTCAGCAAATGCTACAAATACAAAGTCACTCACAGCACTTGCTCATTCTTTAGCTGTGAAAAAATCTGAGCTCCCAGCAGCAGGCACCTGCTTAACATACAGCATCACAACTTTCAGACTCAAAAACCCTGCCATGCAGCATGCTAATGAAGGAAACTGATTGCCAGGATCTTGGAAATAATCTCTCAGTCTGATCATTTGTGTTTCGTTGTGCTTGATAAAAAATAATCCTTTCAATTATACATGAATATCTTGTAAATTATATCCTTATAAACGGTGAGTAGTGATGTCATTTTGTCACATGACTCTCTAAAACTTGTGTATTTTAATAAATACAGTACCCCTTGTTGGAAAATATGAGGATATTAGAAGTAACTCATTATATCCTTATATTTTAGAACTATTAACTCTGCAGTAAACAAATTGTTGATTGGTTCCAAAGAGTTGATGCACTGGTGCTCAATAAAGCTGTCTGATCACCATATAAGTCTCACTGCTATTTTACACATTGTTCTGAATCTGCACCCAAGCAACGATTGCTTTGTATACATGAGTACCAGCATCTACAAATTAATTTGATGTCCCTGATCACCATAATTGTATCTTTTTTTCCATCCCCTCTATCCACAAATCCCTGCACATATAATTGTACTTTGGCCTCCCCAGACTGGTCTGTGACATGAAATGCTCTTCAACATCTGGGGCCTGGATACAATCTTATTTTGTAGAATATAATTAACAGTAAACATTGTTTCTTTTTTCAAGGGCAGTGCCTACATGACTGATCTATAACACAGAGCTATTCAGTAATTCCTTCTGATGGATCTATGAGGATTCAAGATAAGCATGAATAAAACATAATGATAAAATGCAAGCTTTAGTCCAGTAATATAAAAGTGCTGAACTATTCAGAGAGGTGACATCTTAAACTTCAGGAGGATTTTCAACAAACGCCACATCCCTGTGTTTTTCAAACCTAGCAACACACTGCAACAAAAACTGGTTCACCCAAAGGATCCAACACCTAAGGAAAAACAAACAATATGCTATACGCAGTCAAATGTTGCAAGCAGTTCACTGATCTATTCATTGGGACAAAACAACTGCTCACCAAGCGAATGGATCAGCATAGGAGGGCAAACTCTTCAGGGCAAGACTCGGCTGTCTTTCTACACCTAAAAGGGATACCATTTGAAGATAACAATGTCCAAATCTTGGATAAAGAAGACCGCCGGTTTAAAGAGACGTGAAAGAGGCGATTCATGTCAAGGTGAAGAAACCATCCCTGAAAACGGGCGGGAGCCTTCAACACCACCTGTCTGCTACATACAATGTTGTTCTCACATATGTACCCCAGCGGATTCAGAACACTACACACATCCATTCATGCAACTCTCACAAGTAACACCTGTTCCTAGGAAGGAGTTGCATGACACATTGGATAATCCTATCACAGTAACTACATAGATTCAACACCTCTGTGAATTTCTTCAGATGTTACAATGTGCCATTGTGATTGGTTTAGTGGAAGAGTTTATATGACGAGAACTTCCCACACCAGTCAGTTGAACTGAAGAAGCTTTTCGGATGAATAGCGAAACGTCTTCAATGATTACTCAGCAAGTCCAGATGTTTTAGAATTACTTATATTAGATATACCATGACCTGGATCAATTAAAATCTTCATAGTCATATTCTGGAAGATGCTGACATTATGCTTCACAATAGGCAGTTTTATTTCAAATCTTATCTATAAAATGCCCCATTTCCTTTTTAAAGAACCAAATTAGCCTTTTTGGAGTCTTTTGAGACCATAGAAATTTGTGTCAGCCATAAATGCCTTGCCAAATTGCCACTAAAATTACAATTCTCCTTATCGATAACTATAGTTTGCAGAATAAGAATAGAAGACAGTTCAAGCAAAAACACATGCAAAGTTTATTCTTTAGTCCTGTAACCTGTAGAAACCACAGTTAGCTTTTACCAGACCATTGTAGTTAAAACAATGAATGCAAACCTTTGTTTGTTGCCTGTTCCACAGCTGGACCAAACTTTGTTGTTATGCTGCATTACAACCTATGACTTTTCCAGAATTTCCCTAAAACAGAAGATCAAAATTGAACTGTCCCTGATAACCAACAACTGTAATTTACCAAAGAGCAGCAGTGTAACTATAGAGGGAGCAGTCCTAGCATTCATAGGTGGGTCCAGGGGACAGAGGGGTCTGGATCACTGGGTCATCTACCCCGAAACATTGCACAATCGCATAATAAAATTGCAAGGGCTTGCCCTGCTATCGCAACTCCAGTGTACCAGTGAAATTCTTCTTGCATCTCCCCCCTATAGCCAGTCTACCTACAGAAAATGTATTCCCCTACCGGATGCTTGGGGAGGTACACACACACGAGGGAAGGGCCTGGGAAACAGTGAGGCGGGGCCAGGTCAGTTGCAGAGCGACGGGGTCTCTGAAGATTTTTTGCAGGGGGGCTTGGGACAAAGTTGTTACACCACTGCCAAAGATCAAACTAATCTGCATAATGGAAAATACACCAAAGTGTAATTAATCTAAATATGAAGTGTTTAAATATCTGTAAATATTGCCTGGCAATGAAGAAATTCCATATTAAAACTGCATTATTCATGTTTAGCATAGATGAGTAAAAGAGAAGAGTAAAAAATATTACTGCTTTACTACGTTTTCTATTCTGACTCCTAATCAAATCATTTAGATTCAAGAATTACATTTCTTGTGCTGGTTGATTTGTTATTTCCTGAGCATACATTTTCCCCATCAGCATCAATCACTGTAGCTTCCTAACCTAAAACTCAAATGCCTGCGTAACTGCAGCCAGCGGTGTGTTCCATTTAATAAATCCTATTTTTCAACTCAAAACCTGAAAATAGTAATCCTATCCCCTATACATGAATCATTTAGTATTTACTCTGTTTTGAGCTTTGTTATACCTTTGTCCTTTTTCTAAAACATGCCTAAAAAGTTTACCAGCTTATCTTTTTTATCACTTTATTTTCTAAGTCCCAGTGTGCATCTATATATACTATAATGATATATATATAGAGAGAGAGAGAGAGAGAGAGAGAGAGAGACAAATACAAGAGTCCTCTGCACTCAACCCATTGTCAATATATTTAAGACAAATATATTGATAATGGGTTGAGTGCAGAGGACGCTTGTATTTGTCCATAAGTATTTTGTGGTCACAGCCTCATTGCACCCCCATCTAATGGTTTTAAAAATTAGTGGTGAGCACAACTTTCCCTTGTTTGTTATACATATATACAGTATCTTCTTCTAGAATTCATAGTTTCTTCTTACTGTCATATTGGTCTGTTTTGATTGTATATAGATATAACGCTAACTTGGGCTATACAGACCAAAAGGAGTTAATGTTCAGCTAGTGAGTGGAGCATGAGTTACATGTGACTCAACACTTCAGGCTAGGGCCTTCGCTAAGTGGAAGATTTCAGGAATGGTGTAGTGTAACTACAACTCTCAGGCTTTGCAATAAAAAACAGGAACAAGGGATGGCAGGAGATTGTTATGATGAACCAGTTTATTTGTTCAAGACAAATATCCCCAGGTTTACTTACAGTCATATGAGGTATGTGCAAGTACAATTAGCAGTGCTGAGACAGGCAAAGGATGATACAGCTGAGGAATGTGACTCCCATAAGCATTGTAGTCAAGTATTAATAGGAATCCCAGGCAGATGTACCTTGAAGTGGTCCAGATCCCACCCTGTGGAGTGGTCAGGGAGAAGAAGTCTAAGCCTGACACCATATCCAATGTGGTCCCTTCACTACAGGCAATCTAGGAGCATTGGGAAGCTACTCCCTGCTACAAGCACAAAGCTGCTCTTGCTATCTGTACTATCTATCTCACTCTCCTAGAGAGTCTATAACAGATATAACCCTGACTTTAGCTAACCTCGTTCCCAGGGTTTCCTGGCCCCCGACTCAGACACGTAGGGGCACATTTACTTAGCTCGAGTGAAGGAATAGAATAAAAAATACTTCGAATTTCGAAGTATTTTTTTGGCTAATTCGACCATCGAATTGGCTACTTCGACCTTCGACTACAACTTTGACTTCGAACTAAAAATCGTTCAACTGTTCGACCATTCGATAGTCGAAGTACTGTCTCTTTAAAAAAAACTTTGACCACCTACTACGCCACCTAAAACCTACCGAGCATTAATGTAAGCCTATGGGGAAGGTCCCCATAGGCTTTCCTAGCTTTTTTTGATCGAAGGAAAATCGTTAGATCAAAGGATTTTTCCTTCGATCGTATGAATGAAGGAAATGCGTTAAATCCCCTCGACTTTGATATTCGAAGTCGAGGGATTTTACTTCGACGGTTGAATATCGAGGGTTAATTAACCCTTGATATTCGACCCTAAGTATATGTGTCCTTTGAGGTGCTGGTCCCTTTAGGGCAATGGCTTTACTGGGCCTTGGTGTACCCAGGCTCAATGGGCACATCCAGCTGATCAGGACGCCAGAAGCCAAAGAGGAAGATCCACCCTTTTCCAAACACTATATGGAAGTTTGGTAGGAAGTGGTCATTACACCTCTGGGCCAACTGTATATATAAATATACACTAGATACATGGAAGCAATTTTTCTACAGGGCGAAGTGACAAATGTGGGCAAAAATTTGCCACCGTAACTTCGCTAGCGAAGGAGATAGACTCTAGCGGTACTTCGCTCCCTAATGCCTGGCGAATTTGCTCTCTGGCGAATGGACGTAACTACGCAAATTCACTAAGATGTGGATTTTACTGAAAGTTACCTCTTGCGCCAGACTTGCCTTCGCCACCTCAGACCAGACGAAGTGCAATAGAGTAGATATGAGTTATTCAAAAAATAGTTGAAAAGTCCCAAAAAACGCTAGCGTCTATTCCTTTTTCAGGGTGATAGGCTGAAAAAGAGCGTACATTTTTTTGGGGTAACCGGCTTCCCCCATACATTTCCTAACATATGGCACATCAACTATACACTGGGCTCATGTGTAGGGCAATATAACAACTTTATTTTCTTTTATTAAGGTTTCCCAGGCTTGTGTAGTGTAATGTATTTGCTGCAACATATACGTCCATTGTACGTTAACTTCCCGACGTATGCAAATTAGGCAACGCTAGCGCAACTTCGCTTCACGCAGTAATGCTAGTGCAACTTCGCCAGTGCTCGCCGCCCTGGACGTAACTTCAGATTTTGGTGAATTAGCGTTGTCCTGGCGAATCTACGCCTGGCGAAGTGTTGCGATGTGAGCGAAGCCGTCGTTGGTGAATTTTCAGAGGTTAGTAAATTTGCCTTATGGGCTTTTGCCCAGCAACTAGGGAAAAAGGAGGAAGGGTAGGGAATTCAAGGCATAGGGCAATTTAACCCTATGGGTCCCTACATAGATAATGGTTGGAAGTCATTGTCTTTAATTTCCTTTTTTTATATTTTATTCCAGGCACTATTGAATATAGTTAAATTTCCTTGATGCACAGCACTAAGTTCATCTGTTCCATGATTGTGGATCAGGCTATAATCAATCTTTCCCTTTTTTCCTTTACATATGAATCCATGTGTTAGCTAGCTGCTCTTTGCTTTGATTCAGGGTGGTAATGCAGGCATCATTCTTCTTGAGGGTTCATCATTTCAAGTGCAAGATTATCTCATGAGTATTGTGTTTGGATTAGTACAGAAATCTGGCAACTGACTAATCATTTCTAAAAACATGTCATTTTAATGGCTGTATACAAATGGCCAAATTTCTTGCTGGAATATGCACCTTGCTGTTCTTGATCAGTTGAAGACCTCAGTAGTTGGCTTGGATTTATGTTTTTGGCCAGTTATCTAAATTACTTATTCAGCAGCCATGCACAGAGACAGATGGTCATAAAAATGTATTTAAAAAGAAGTTCTATGGCCAAATTAGCCACTTGAGGCTATCTTAATCCTGTTTTCAATTTGCAAATTGAGGGTGACATTGAGAGAGTTTCACCTCACAACTGAGGTTGCAGATTTTTCCAGGCATTTCCAGTGAAGGACAACTTTCCTCTCATTCTTTTTTTTCATAATCAACAAAGCTGCAGTTGATAGATCCTGCTGTTGATTATCCTGGTTTATAGAAATAAAGCAGGATAATAAATGTTTCTGTTTCTGGGTAACCTTAAAATCATGTTCCCAATGCATACATTTAAGCTCAACTTTCAAGTAAGATTTAAATCTTTTATAACTTTTTTAATGGATCTGATTACTAGGATGTGAATAGATTTTCTAAGTGATTATCGAAGAGTTGAATGTGTATGAAAACTCCTTTTATCAGTCCCACAAATAGATATATAATAAAAATAATGATGAATATTGATTATGTTTAAAAACATGAATAGTTTGCACAAAGCTGGTTGATGGGTCTTGCCAATGTTATAGGGTGACACTGTATGTTGAAGCAATGTTCCCTTTAAGCCTGGTAGCTCACACAATTTATGGAGCAATTTATGTTCCATTTTTATGCACACATACATACATCCTTGGACCCACACACAATTGTGGATACAGATTTTTAGAAAGTGCATACAATAGTTTCACACACAGCCAACAAAAATCTAGAGGGAATGTAGACTTGGAGCTACACTACTAGGGCCGATTCACTAAATTTGAGTGAAGGATTCGAAGTAAAAAAACTTCGAATTTCTTAGTGTTTTTTGGGCTACTTCGACCATCGAATGGGCTACTACGATCTTCGACTACGACTTCAACTTCGAATCGAAGGATTCGAACTAAAAATCGTTCGACTATTCGACCATTCGATAGTCTAAGTACTGTCTCTTTAAAAAAAACTTCGACCCCCTAGTTCGCCATCTAAAACCTACCCAACTCAATGTTAGCCTATGGGGAAGGTCCCCATAGGCTTTCCTAAGTTTTTTTGATCGAAGGATATTCCTTCGTTGGATTAAAGTCCTTCGAATCGTTAGATTCGAAGGATTTAATCGTTCGATCTAAGGAATTAATCGTTCGATCGAAGGAATAATCGTTCGATCGTTCGATCGTACTATCTGCTCTAAATCCTTCGACTTCGATATTTGAAGTTGAAGGATTTTAATTCCCAGTCAAATATCGAGGGTTAATTAACCCTCGATATTCGACCCTTAGTGAATCGGCCCCTAGTGAACCCTAGACGAAAGGAACTGTCATTTTTAACTGAAAATTGCAAGATCATTGCTTCAGCCAGTTATTGATTTATTGACCCTACAAATAGCAGGCTTGACTAGTGTGGAATTGCTTCTTTTTGATTGTAGACAATGGTACTGAGTACAGTATTTTTCATTTCCTTCTGATATACAGATAGTACAATAAGGCAAAGACTCCTTTACTTATTCCTTGAGTCCATTGCTATGAAATAGAAATAATATATGCATCTATTAGAATCTGAGACTAGCTCATTGTACGCAGGTTTAGAGCTGCACTAATTATAACAGAAAGGTTAAGACTAGGATGATTTTTCCCTGCAGCAGTAAAGGAGACAATCTGTTGCAAGAAAATGCCTGGTATTGTCTCCAAGCAAAGTGCAAATAAATCGTACTGTGCTGACAATTATCTCAGCACGAGGCAGGAATATATAGCTGTGTTACAAATACATACATAATATCTGAATGGTGCAGACATATAGCAGTTTAATCTAGAGAATGATGAAATAATAATCTCAGAATCTGGTACAAAAACTAAATAAAGAATGGTCAGTCCAGTTCTCTGTTTATTCCCTTACCAATTGGTGTTTCCATTTCTTACAGTAAACCCACTTTCTCCTTGTGTTTCCTCAACTGTGTACTTCTATAACCCTCTTCCACATGCACAGGTCCTCCCTTTGTTGCCTATGAGTGCAGAACTGTATATTCCTACAGCACTAAGGCAAAGTTCTCCAGCCTTCTCTCTCTTTGCCAGGTATGCAATTCTATCTACAGAATTCACAAAGCTTGTGCTTCCGTTCTTAATATACAGATTTATATCATGTAGGCTTGCTTAAAAGTTAGGTGCTCTATCAGATTCTATAACCAGGGTCCTTTGGCATTGAAGGATTGACAAGCTAAATGAAGCTATGACATTTGTCTCTTGAACTTTAAAACCCTTCCCTATGGTAATTTTCCCTAAATACCCCACCTGCTGCAGTGATAAGAGTATATGTCCATCTGCTTTTAGTTCCCAAATCATCTTATTTATTTACACAGCTGAAGCAACCAGAGCAACACAAATAAAATGTATGGAGCAGCACAAAGTCAAATGAACCACCTGGTGCTTTTTGTTATTTCTGTTGTATTTCTGTTATATTTTCTTTCTATCTATCATCTATCTATCGATCTCTCTATATAAATTTATCAGGACATTTTATGGAGTTCTGTGCATCTAGGAAAAACAAAGAAACATTAGTCTCTATGCCTCCCACTGCTATTATTTGCTGTGTAATCTATGCTAAACTGATAAATACAGTTTATATAGTGGTTAGTCTGCTGTCATCATGGACACACAAGTCCTTTATAACAATGTTGTGAGTAATTAAGTGCAAATGAGACACACAAACAACCCAACTCCCAGTTCAGACATGTTATCCATAAAGCAAAGTGTGAGAAGTGTACTAATCGCAGCAGTACCGGTGGAATCTACTACAGGGAAAAAACATTTCAGAGTCTATTTTTTTTTTTCAATCTAAAAATACTGATGTTTACTCTTCGCCATTTACAGCCTTATCTGAACTGCTGGATGAAAACAAAAATAGCCTTGTTGCTTCATAAAAATTATATACAATCACATAAGAAGAAAGTGTGTATTCCAAAGCTGTTTGTTCTGCTCTTATTGTTCGAATTCAACATCAACTGAAAAAAGGCTAAGGGAATGCACAATAAAAAGTAACGTTTCAGTAAGTAGTAAAAGGGATTACAGGAAGGTCATCTCCCATAGAGTCCATTTTTAGCAAATAATTCACATTTTTTAAAATGATTTCCCTTGATAGTAACTAAGCTGCATGAATTCATATCGATGGCAAAACAATCCTATTGGGTTTATTTCAAGACTGAATGACCTTTAGCAGAATTAAGGTTTGGTGATCCAAATTACATGGTGGTTTTACCTTGACGTGGTATGGTGGTTTATCAATCTTACGATCATAATTTTGTAACTAAAAAACCCGTCTTTGTAAATACATGCATCTGCATAATCGACTAGGACCAGGGGACCAGGGAATGTGCATTGATCAATCTTTTTTCATTTATATCATATGCTGCATCTGCTCGAACTCCCACACCTTTCCAGCCCAGCAAAACAGCAATGGTGTCGCACCCCTGCATGTCGTGTGACTGGAGGCAGCGGAACTATTATGTGCTAAGTGCTACTGAACAACGTGCCTGCAATTCATTAGGCTTCTCATGCAAAGTTGTTGCTTGCAGGTTGTGCCTTGTAACCATTATATGATGAGCATTCCATTCATATAAAACTTTAAATGCACGTTTAGTACAGTTAGATCCAATGCACCAGAAGAAGGATCCATGTGATCCGAAACATGTAGTGCTTTCTTCATCTACAAATAAATGTAACACTTAATTGCATTGACTTAACTCCCCAGTGGATCTTATTTGATATATGTTACTGATATTGGAGGTGGCGTCTCCAAACCACTTGAAGAGGTTAATATATGAAAAAATGCAGCAGTTCCTGAGGAGCCTTTACATGTAGCAATGTACAAGATAACCCCTACACAAAACCTTTTAGGGTAGGACTCCAAGAGGGATTTTGTCGCGCTGAGACAAAAATAAAGTAAGAGATTGAATTGTCTCATGGTGTCGCAGCGTTGATCCGACACTACACGACTGTCGGATGCAGACACTGCGCAAATAACACACCACCCTTTCTATGATTATTTGTATTTATGCATATGGGTGGCAGGTGCTATAATATTTGCTATTCGTTTTACTTAAATATAGAGAGTACAGTGCTCATCTATAACCATTACTTGGTACTGTTCTTTACTGATAATTCCTAAGGAATTCAAAGAATTAGCACACACTGATTAATCTGGTACAAATGAACCCCAGTTCAGTACCCTGCAGCAACCAATCTACAATTAGCTTTGGGCCCAGTGCAGTATGAATGGTTGGTGGTTTCTATGGGTAGCAATTATGCCTTAATCTGGAGTAAATTTAATAACCAGCTATAAACTCTGACTGGTAGCAGCAGTAAGATTAGAAGAGGAATTCTGCTGGATTGCTATGGGTTACAATTCCAAAAATAACATATACAGCAGTTTTCTGACCCCTCCCCCAACAGCGAGTGAACGTTAAACAGTATTACATAGTGAATATATATTGCAATAACCACTGAAAATAGAACAAAACAAAAATACAGCTGATTTGCCTCATCTCACATACCATTTCAGTTATTTCCTAGTAAAAAAAAAAGATCATAAAAGGGTTTTTTAGTCAAATCATAGCTCTTCCAACTGTTCAGCTGCCTCATTATTTTTCAGAGGTGGAGAGGCTACAAAATCATTTTAAAATGTAGGGCGTTGGTCACTTGTACCACGTCAGAGGACATGAGATAATGTGTCCCTGTATTTAGCGGGATGACAATACAGAAATTGGTAGAGTTCTGACCAGACCAGTCCTGTTGCCATCTTGACTGCACACATTGCTTTAAAGTGGCTAGCAATCATGTATATGGTTCTTTTTGGCGGATATGGTAACCCTCAAGTTAAACATTAAATGGTCATCCCAAATAGATATTAAAGAACAGTTTTTTTATAATGAGAGCTGTGAGTTGTCTCCCTAATGTAGTTGTGTGACATCACTGTTGCTCTTGTGCATTTTAATTTGAATAATGTACCCCCTGTAGTAAAATATGAGGCTATTATAAATCACTGAGGAGTTCCATATACATATGCAGTTATGGGACCTGTAATCCAGAGTGCTTGCACCTGACCTTTTCCCAGATAAAGTTCTTTCTGTATTTTAGATTTCAATACCCATCCATCCTTACGGCGAATAAAAAATCATTTAAACATTAAATAAACCCAATAGGATTGTTTGCCTCCAATAAGGATTCATTATACTGATATGAGACCTCTCGTGCAGAGGTTTTCATTATACAGGTATGGGACCTGTTATGCAGAGGTTTTTTCAGATAATAGGTCTTTCTGTAATTTGGATCTCCATACCTTAAGTCTACTAAAAATAATTTAAACATCAAATAAACTCATATCTTTGTTGTTGTTTTCATTTGCTTCATTCCAGCATTAAAGGGACATAAATCAGTATCTGTAAACAACTTTCTGGTTTCTGAACTGTCTACAAACTTTTGGACTTGCTACTAAATCACCTCTTAAAAATGACTAAAGATCTGTTAGCTTTGCATTTATATATTAAATGTCATTTGCACTGATCCATGCAAATATTTTAGTTATAAGGGCACTAACCAAGAGGCATGGTCTGATTTATGCTGACTGTAATGCGGCTACTGGCTAATTTTGTCTGCAAAATGACAAATACAGAGATATGAGCTGTATAATGTCAGTGCTGAGCGAGATAAAGTTATCCATGAGTTATACATCCAATCGTAACTCATAAAACTGTAAACAAGGCTATTCATCAGTGTCAGGGGCTGGAAATGTGGCAGTTTCTCTTTGTAGTCAGAGAATGCGACGTCTGTACCTACTGCTCTTTCCTATGCGGCAACTTTACTTGGTGCAGGAGTCACTTTGTATTCCTCTGAAGTATTCTTGTTTAATACGCAATTTGGAGAAACAAACTGAGAAGCAAGTTCAATCAATGTCTGTCCTGAGCTCTTTATTGCATAACAATTAATTTTTAAAAAAAAAAAAAAAAAAAAAAAAAAGTACATAAATACTGCTGTATTAAGTGTAACACTAATTTGGCTTAAAAAGGCAAACACCAACTTGTGAGATAGAGCATGGCTACACTGGACCCTTTTTCAACAGTATCAGCTTTTGCTAAGTGGAAAGAGCACCTGAGGGTGTTGTTGAATTACACATCTATACTGCCAAAAATTTTAAATAATAGAAAATGGATACCAGTGGTTCTTGCCAAAAACTGAAGGAATAGCAGGGGTAGTTGAAGTATATACCTTCCAGGTTGTCAGTTCCTCATGTGGTCCGGATCCCTACAGTAGACATGGAAAAGGGATATAACAAAACCCTGTTTCCCTTGTCAGTACTGTGGTCCCTTCACTACAGGCTAGCAGAGCCTGTGGGAGAGCTACTCCAGTCTATCCTCCTTGGTGGAGCTCAAAACTGCTCTTACTAACTAATGCTCACTGACTCACTCTTCCTAGAGAGTGCTATAACAGTGGCTATCCTGCACACAAGCTAACCTCGTTCATGGGGTCCCTGTTCCCCAACTTCTTTAAAGGGGTTGTCCCTTTAAGGCTTAATATTTCTGGGGCCTTGTTGACTCCAAGAAGCTCAATAGACATCCATCCAGATCAACTGCTGCAGGCCAAAGAGGAAGCACCACCCCTTGCAAAGCACTATATTACAGTGAGGTGGAAAATGGTCATCAACCTAAGGGCCAATGAACTGGGTATTTACAGTAAATAAGTAGAAATTGGTTACATGGGTTTTAGCTCAGCAACAAGGAAATGAGGTACTGGTAGGGAATAGAGCCATTGATCTTATGGGTCCCTACATAAGTGTTCAAGTTCAGTTTTTGGAACTGGGCATGGATCTGCAGATGGAGTATTGGGAAGCATATACAAATTTATTGTCGCGTTATAAAGTCCAAAAGCAAAAAAAAACAATGAAACCCACACAATTGTGAGTAATTTTTTCTATGCTATAATATTCAAACTTGGGATTCAGACAGAAATTAAAAAAAAAAATTAATTACAGGGCAGGGTAGCGGAACAAAAATAAATTTTCATTTATTAGAACTTGCTCACCGATGTAAGGATTTATTTACCTCGCATTATCTGTTGTAGCATTGATTCACATGTTTTTGTTCATCTGACAAGTCATCTTTAAATAAGTTGTAACCTCTAATAAACACTATGATAATCATTATGGCAAATGTGAGTTCTATCTGATTCAACAAATATCATACCACCAAATACTGCTATCCTGATTTTATTTTGGATGTGTATTGACCATGACCTATAATGCCCTGGCCATGCTCTGATCACACCCTGTTATGTCTTTGGTGACACAGAGGACATTTTGTTTTGATATAGGTTTTAAATATAAATTATTCCCAGGCCTTGGCCAGGCAGCTGTGACTAAATCTTGCAAAGGAACTGAGGAGAGTCTGGTAATACCCTACTCCACAATTTGGTGCACGTGACAACTGTACAGTATATGCAAGATCAGCAAGAAGAGGGTGTTAGAGGAGGGCAGCACCAGTCCCAAATACATTCTTAGGAGCATGTTTACTTAAATCTAAGATAAATATCTCTGAAGATCTCCAGAGATGTTGCCCAAAGCAACCAATCTGATCTTTGCTTTTGTTTTCTAACTTGCAGGTGACTGTTTAAATCTAATTGCTTATTGGATGCCATTGGCAACATCTCTGGTGATCTCTGGAGCTATTTATCACCAGTGTTGGCAAACATGCCCTTTAGCCACATCCCAGTCATGCTACCATCATTGCCCAACACTACGTGTTTCTAGGGCAATTCAGGTGTATTTTATACCTTTTTTTATGGTGGCCATTAATGTTAACTGGGGTGCAAATAACAGGGAGTACTGCAGTTGACTGGGTGATTGAGGGAACATCAAGATGATACCCAAAGAATTCATTTGGGTTTTCTATTGGCCCAGTGGGGTTTTAGAAGTAAAATTATGGAAGCTGATGTTTTACTTGAGTAATGCTTTTTCAAGCTCTCACTGCAGGACTAGCATATATTCATTGGGTTCACCGCACTGTAATTGTAGTTATAAGTTGCAAACTGAGTTGTGCGCTGTAGCTGGGGGCTACACGTTTCTTTGCCCATTGTGTTCTGTGAGACTCTGACATCAAGGATTTCCACCACTAGGTATCTGTTGGGAAACATTAGTGGCAGAATACTTTTCTTTAGGATGAACCTGCTGGAATAATGAACATGTTTTCTAAAAGCATCTGAATTGTAGGGCAGAGAAGAAAGGCGAGGATATGTGACGTTCTGATACAATATCACTGATGTTTCCTAGCAACTGTCCTCCTTCCTTAGGTGTTACACATTTATTCAGCAGAACTCCCACACTATGGTGAATCATGGAATCAGAGTCAGTAAACATAACTCTGCAATCACAAGTTATAAACACAACTTTTGCACAGGTGTTTTCACATAAAAAAGACAGACGAGGTTGCTGATGCTGTTAAGGGTTGCCCCATTTTTTCATTTTACATTGTTGTTTTGTGGTCCCACTTATATATTATGCATAATACATTTCCCTGGTTTACATTTTCCTGGATTTTACACCATTTTTTCCTGGCCCCCTGAAAAAAGTAAAACGGGGTTCTACTGTATATGTTTTCATTCTTCCATATTACTAAAATTGACACCAGGTGACTCTACTCAACTCTTCTCTCATTACATGCTCGCATTCAAGACTTTGCAAGTACTGCACACCTCCTCCGGAATTTTCTTCCATGGTCTGGTGGACTTACTCCCAACCTTTCTGCTTTCAAGAAATCTCTTAAAACGCACTTATTTAGAGAAGCCTACCCTTACTCTGCTTAACTACCAAATGCAATACCACATACATCTACATCTCTCACCCACTTAATTCTGATCTTGCCCACTCCCACACCTTGTATCTTATTCCCTTCATGTGATTTAGCTGTATAAACACATTTACTTTACAGCACTGTGAAATATGTGTTTATAAGTTATAAGTTTATAATAATAATACTAATAATAATAATAATTGTACTGGATGGGCTGGTACAATACTAGACAGGTGACACCCACAATGGTGTCGGTGGCAATGCTCTCCAGGTACATGGCCTTATGCTAAGGTACACTGTAAAGATCATGCTACATCAAAACGCAGAGGGATACAACTAATACAGATCAGTTGCTATCCAAAAGCTTTAGTGAGAATGATGGACTTATCAAAGGTCACAGTATATAATGCCACCACATTTCAGGAATGACTCGGGAACTCTCAGATCTGGGCACTATGTCCTAAAACATACCTCCTTGTGGAGGAATTCAGGCTGGATGAAATGTTAGAGGTAGCACAAGAGAAAGTTTTAAGACTGGAGGTGGCACAGTGATTATGGGTGTTGTGAAAGGGCATTGGAGACAAGTGTGAAGATGTACTGAGGTGTGAAGAAGGTAACCCATGGCAGATAATGCCATCAGCAATTGTAAATGGGGTGAGTAGGCCAGGCAGTGGCATAACTACAATACAGTAGAACCAAGGGGGGTCCATGCCACGGGCTCTCCTAGCCTCTTCTACTACTGAATTTTTTCACCCACCACCACAATCAATCAGTGGGGCACAGGCAGTCTGCAGTGGGTTAGGAGTAGGGATGTCGCGGACTGTTCGCCGGCGAACTTGTTCGCGCGAACATCGGCTGTTCGCGCTCGCCGAATGTTCGCGAACGTCGCGCGACGTTCGCCATTTTGGGTTCGCCTTACCTGGCGCTTTTTTTTGACCTCTCACCCCAGACCAGCAGATACATGGCAGCCAATCAGGAAGCTCTCCCTCCTGGACCACCCCCACACCCCCTGGACCACTCCCCTTCCATATATAAACTGAAGCCCTGCAGCGTTTTTTCATTCTGCCTGTGTGTGCTTGCAAGAGCTGGTGTAGGGAGAGAGCTGTTACTGATTTCACTGATTTGAGGGACAGTTGATAGTAAGCTTGCTGGCTAGTAATCTACTTGATACTGCTCTGTATTGGAGGGACAGAAGTCTGCAGGGATTTGAGGGACATTTTAGGGTAGCTTTGCTGGCTAGTAATCTACCTTCTACTGCAGTGCTCTGTATGTAGCTGCCTGCTGTGGGCACTGATCTCTTCTGATCTCATCTGCTGACTGCTGTAATAACCCAATAGTCCTTGTAAGGACTGCTTTTATTTTCTTTTTTGTTGTTTTACTTTGCTACTTTAACAGCCAAGTGCTATTAGTCTAGCAGTGTTGGGGAGTGGGACTGGTGTGCTACTGTGCTGCTCCTAGTAGTTCAGCAGCACCAACCCGAGAAATTTTTTTTTTTTTAATATACATATAATTTTTTTTTTTATTTTACTTATCTTACTGTTCTTTAAGGTGTCCAGTGCTGTTTGCTGTTCTTCATAGTAGTGCACCAATAGTAGTGCACTTGCAGGCATTATTTGCCCAGTGGCCATCTAGCTGTGTGAGCTTGTTCATATTCTGTCTAAATATCAATAATAATACCGTCTCCAGAAACACCACCTGAGTGACGTTTTTCAAGCAGCAATAATATATTCCGTATCCACCACTGCTGTAGTGTATACGTTGACCTTGTAGGCATTATTTGCCCAGTGTGTTCTTCATTTTCAAACCACTGCCATCTAGCTGTGTGAGCTTGTTCACATTCTGTCTAAATATCAATAATAATACCGTCTCCAGAAACACCACCTGAGTGACGTTTTTCAAGCAGCAATAATATATTCCGTATCCACCACTGCTGTAGTGTATACGTTGACCTTGCAGGCATTATTTGCCCAGTGTGTTCTTCATTTTCAAACCACGGCCACTTAGCTGTGTGAGCTTTTTCACATTCTGTCTAAATATCAATAATAATACCGTCTCCAGAAACACCACCTGAGTGACGTTTTTCAAGCAGCAATAATATATTCCGTATCCACCACTGCTGTAGTGTATACGTTGACCTTGTAGGCATTATTTGCCCAGTGTGTTCTTCATTTTCAAACCACTGCCATCTAGCTGTGTGAGCTTGTTCACATTCTGTCTAAATATCAATAATAATACCGTCTCCAGAAACACCACCTGAGTGACGTTTTTCAAGCAGCAATAATATATTCCGTATCCACCACTGCTGTAGTGTATACGTTGACCTTGCAGGCATTATTTGCCCAGTGTGTTCTTCATTTTCAAACCACTGCCACTTAGCTGTGTGAGCTTTTTCACATTCTGTCTAAATATCAATAATAATACCGTCTCCAGAAACACCACCTGAGTTGTTGTTGTTTTTGTTTTAAAAATAATGCCAGGCAAAGGCAGGCCGCCACGCAGAGGCACTAGGGGCCGTGCTGCTATGCTATCCTGTGGCCCTAGGAAATTGCCCAGTTTTAAAAAGGCAATGACCCTGAACTCCCAAAATGCTGAAGAGGTAGTTGACTGGCTTACACAGCACACCCCATCCTCTACCGTTTCTAACTTTACCACAACATCCTCATCCTCCACTGCTATGGGCACCCCACGTAACACTTCCTCCACCACCGGCGCCCCTTCTTCACTGGAGTCAGAGGAGTTATTTTCACATGAGTTTCTTGAACTGAGTGATGCGCAACCATTATTGGCAGAAGAAGATGAAGGAGATGAGGACGTTACACCAGATTTAATTCTGGCAGAGAACACAACAGAGATGGACATAATGAGTGATGACGAGGAGGTCCCCGCTGCTGCTTCTTTCTGTGAGCTGTTAGAAGAAATTGATGCATCTGAGGAGAATGATGATGAGGAGATTGATGTTTTGTGGGTGCCCAGTAGAAGAGAGCAAGAGGAGGATAGTTCAGATGGAGAGACGGAGAGTCAGAGAGGCAGGAGGAGAATAAGACTTAGAAGAAGCAGGGAGGACAGCTCGCAGGGAACAGTAGGGCAACAACATGTATCGGCACCTGTGGTCAGCCGGCCAACGCACCCGCCATTGCCGCCAACGCCGCCAACTTCTACTGTTACCGCCAGATTGCCAGCTTCAAAAAGGTCAGCAGTGTGGGATTTTTTTAATGTGTGTGCCTCTGACAAAAGCGTTGTAATTTGCAATGAGTGCAGTCAGAAACTGAGTCTTGGGAAGCCCAACAGCCACATAGGTACAACTTCTATGCGAAGGCACATGAACGGCAAGCACAAAGCACTTTGGGAGCAACACCTCAAAGGCAACAGGCAAACTAAAAGCCACCCTCCTTCTGGTCCAGCATCTTACTGCTCTACCTCTGCTGTCCTTGACCCGTCTGAACCACCCTCCACTCCGCCTTCCACCTTGACCACCAGTTCCCATTCCCAGTCATCTGCCCCCAGCCAAGTTTCTGTGAGGGCCATGTTTGAGCGTAAGAAGCCAATGTCTGCGAGTCACCCCCTTGCCCGGCGTCTGACAGCTGGCTTGTCTGCACTCTTAGCCCGCCAGCTTTTACCATACCAGCTGGTGGACTCTGAGGCCTTCCGCAAATTTGTAGCAATTGGGACACCGCAGTGGAAGGTACCCAGCCGCAATTTTTTTTCAAAAAAGGGAATACCACACCTGTACCACCATGTGCAGAGCCAAGTCACCGCATCTCTGTCACTTAGTGTTGGGCCAAAGGTCCATATGACTACTGACGCATGGTCCTCCAAGCATGGTCAGGGCAGGTATGTCACCTACACTGCCCACTGGGTGAACTTGGTCATGGCTGGGAAGCAGGAAATGTGTGGCTCAACAACGACAGTGGAGTTGGTGTCACCGCCACGGATTGCACGCGGTTCTGCCACCACCTCTACTCCTCCTTCGCTCTCTACCTCGTCTTCTTCCTCTTCTTCGTCCTCTGCTGCTGGGTCCTCCTCCTCCACACCTGTGCACCCCCAGCTCCCCCTAGGCTATTCGACGTGCCAGGTACGCCGTTGTCATGCTGTCTTGGGGATGACGTGCCTGGAAAGCAAAAACCATACCGGATCTGTACTCCTGTCATCTCTGCAGTCACAGGCCGATCGGTGGCTGACCCCACACCAACTGAAGATCGGAAAAGTGGTGTGTGACAATGGAAGCAATCTGTTGGCAGCACTGAGACTGGGCAATTTAACACATGTGCCCTGCATGGCACATGTTCTGAATTTAATAGTACAACGTTTTGTCTCAAAGTACCCAGGATTCCAGGACGTTCTCAGGCAGTCCAGGAAGGTGTCGGCCCATTTCAGACGTTCCTATACAGCCATGGCACGCCTTGCTGACATTCAGCAGCGGTACAACATGCCAGTCAGGCGTTTGATTTGCGACAGCCAGACTCGCTGGAATTCAACGCTCCTCATGTTGGAACGTCTGCTGCAACAACAAAGAGCCATCAACGAATACCTGTTTGAACTGGGTGGTAGGACTGGATCTGCAGAGCTGGGGATTTTTTTCCCCCGTTACTGGGTGCTTATGCGCGATGCCTGCAGGCTCATGCGCCCTTTTGAAGAGGTTACAAATATGGTCAGTCGCACCGAAGGCACCATCAGCGACCTAATACCCTTTGCTTTCTTCCTGGAGCGTGCCGTGCGACGAGTGACAGATGAGGCTGTAGACCAGCGTGACGAGGAGCAGGAAGCGCACGATTTCTGGTCGGAATCACCAGAACGAACCCAGGCACCTGCTGCAACGCAGGGAGAGGTGTCAGAAGTGGAGTCAGAGGAGGAAGGTGGCTTTGTGGAGGAGGAGGACCAACAGGAGCAGGCTTCCCAGGGGGCTAGTGGTGACCTTTTGGGGACCCCTGGTCTTGTACGTGGCTGGGGGGAGGAGACCGTGGATGATGCAGTCCTTGATAACGAGGAAGCAGAGATGGATACCTCTGCATCCAACCTTGTGAGAATGGGGTCTTTCATGCTGTCATGCCTGTTGAAGGACCCCCGTATCAAGAGGCTTAAGGAGAAGGACCTGTACTGGGTCGCGACTCTACTAGACCCTCGGTACAAGCATAAAGTGGCAGAAATGTTACCAACATACCACAAGTCTGAAAGGATGCTGCATTTACAAACCAGCCTGCAAAACATGTTGTACAATGCTTTTAAGGGTGATGTCACTTCAGGAACTCATCAACATTCCAGGGGCAGAGGTGCCAGTAATCCTGCCACGAGCGCACCTGCAAGGACAAAGCACTTTGGCCACTCTGTAACGTCAGACATGCAAATGTTTTTTTGTCCAAGGCAGCGGCAGAACCCTTCTGGATCCACCCTCAAAGAACGCCTCGACCGGCAGGTAGCGGACTACCTGGCATTAACTGCAGATATCGACACTCTGAGGAGCGATGAACCCCTGGACTACTGGGTGCGCAGGCTTGATCTGTGGCCAGAGCTGTCACAATTTGCCATGAACCTCTTGTCTTGCCCCGCCTCAAGTGTCCTCTCAGAAAGGACCTTCAGTGCAGCAGGAGGGATTGTAACTGAGAAGAGAACTCGCCTAGGTCACAAAAGTGTGGATTACCTGACCTTTATTAAAATGAATGAGGGGTGGATCTCGGAGGGTTACTGCACGCCGGAAGACTTGTTCTGAGTTTCTGATTCTGACTCCCCATGCAGCTGTCCTTCTCTGCACGCCTCATGACTCCACATACAGCTGTCCTTTAGCGTCCTCCTCCCTCCACCACCGTTACAAACTAGGGTGCAAACCCTACTGGTTTAATTTGAATCCAGGTAAATCCTGAGTTTTTCTGGCCTCTGTGCTTCAGTGGCTGCGACCAAAAAAAACAGAATATTTTCAGCATTTATATGGCATATTTTTTCTGGCCTCTGTGCTTCAGTGGCTGTGACAAAAAAATGAATATTTTCAGCATTTATATGGCATATTGTTTCGGCCTCTGTGCTTCAGTGGCTGCGACAAAAATAAATGAATATTTTCAGCATTTATATGGCATATTTTTTCTGGCCTCTGTGCTTCAGTGGCTGCGACCAAAAAAAACAGAATATTTTCAGCATTTATATGGCATATTTTTTCTGGCCTCTGTGCTTCAGTGGCTGTGACAAAAAAATTTATATTTTCAGCATTCATATGGCATATTGTTTCGGCCTCTGTGCTTCAGTGGCTGCGACAAAAATAAATGAATATTTTCAGCATTTATATGGCATATTTTTTCTGGCCTCTGTGCTTCAGTGGCTGCGACCAAAAAAAACAGAATATTTTCAGCATTTATATGGCATAATTTTTCTGGCCTCTGTGCTTCAGTGGCTGTGACAAAAAAATTAATATTTTCAGCATTTATATGGCATATTTTTTCTGGCCTCTGTGCTTCAGTGGCTGCGACCAAAAAAAACAGAATATTTTCAGCATTTATATGGCATATTTTTTCTGGCCTCTGTGCTTCAGTGGCTGCGACCAAAAAAATTGAATATTTTCAGCATTTATATGGCATATTTTTTCTGGCCTCTGTGCTTCAGTGTCTGCGACAAAAAAAATTTATATTGTTAGCATTTATATGGCATATTTTTCCTGGCCTCTGTGCTGCAGTGGCTGCGACAAAAAAAAATTAATATTGTTTGCATTTATATGGCATATTTTTTCTGGCCTCTGTGCTGCAGTGGCTGCGACAAAAAAAAATTAATATTTTCAGCATTTATATGGCATATTGTTTCTGGACTTCTGGTTCAGTGGCTGCGACAAAAAAAACATAATTTTTCAGGAAAGTACACATGCCTAATTTTTCATGGTTCTGCAACAGTGGCAAAATCGCATCTTTTATGGTCACCGCAGGTGATCAATAAAGTAGACCAAAACTGGGCCCACACTGCAGAATCAGTGTTTTTTGGTTCACTTCACTGTACATTGAATTACCTCTGCCTGACCGTGCACGTGCGCACAAGCACGGTGACTGCTAAACACACCACTACAGAAATATTGCCACCAACAGGACGAACATCCTGGAGGTGACAAGCAACTAGTAATTAAAAACTATTATTTGCTCACTTGACGGTATCATTCATTAAAGCTCTTTGCGTCTTTTTGCGTTGCAGTAAGCACCGCGTTTCGTCTTTGCGTGTGAACAGGCTGTAACCTTTACACGACTTGATTGGCATGTAGACGCCGGACGTTTTAAAGCATTTTATTACACAGGTTTAGAAATGTAGTGTGATTTCTGCCCTTTACAGCACAAAACGCAGCGCTGTGTCAACAATGGATTTTTTAGAAACATTTTTGCCCTTGATCCCCCTCTGGCATGCCACTGTCCAGGTCGTTGCACCCTTTAAACAACTTTAAAATCATTTTTCTGGCCAGAAATGTCTTTTCTAGCTTTTAAAATTCGCCTTCCCATTGAAGTCTATGGGGTTCGCGACGTTCGCGAACCGTTCGCATTTTTGACGCAAGTTCGCGAATATGTTCGCGAACTTTTTTTCCGACGTTCGCTACATCCCTAGTTAGGAGGGAGGGGTTGAAAGAGGACTGCAAGGCCTGAACCCTCCACACTTCTTCTTATGGGGCAGCCAGTCCACAGAAATTACACCACTGGGGCCATATTTTGGGTGAAGGGCTTATTAGTTCTGTCTTCAATAGGCTTAATTTGAGGTAGCATCTATCTATGAAGAGTGCATACTCCTGATGTAACCCAATGCAATATGAAAAAGAAGATTTTTAGCGTAAGAGATAGAGACAGATCTGTTACAATGATAAGATGAGAACCAGGATGAAACTTGATTGTTGATACCAAGGGAATGGAGAATTTGCATTCAAATTGATTGGTTGCCACTTTGTGCCCTTATTCTCCACTCCAGTTCCCTGCCTGATTCTTCTATGATTTCCTGGTCTTGACCTCAGCCTGTTATGGGACTGGCTTCTGTCTTCAGCCTGCCCCAGAGCTCTGCCTGTTCACAGTATATTCCTTGTTGCCGCCTATCAAAACCCTCTCCCTGTTTTACAGAATTGCCATTGCTAGCTGCCAGCCTTTGACCACTGGACTGGTATTAGGACTCGTTTATCTCTTTAAACTTGCTCAGACGCTGTTGTATCCTTGTCCTTCATTAAATCTTCTTTTCTACATGACTGCTGCCTTTCATCATCTCAATTACATGCAACTGCCCGAGTTATACAGCATATATGGGGTTATGTAATTAAAGGCACTAAGTTTGCCATGGGGCAGTAACCTATAGCAATCAATCAGCAGGTAGAATTTCCTGGTCACATGTTTAAAAGCAAACATCTTATTGGTTGCTTCTGGTTACTGCTCCTAGGCAAATTTAGTGCCTTTTATTATATGTGGGATATAGGCTCCAACCTGACATCCGAACACCGGAGGTAGTATCTCTCATACTTGCTTTCCCTGACCACAACTCTAAAATGCACACATGTTTGTACATATATAAGATATTTACAGTTTTTGTTTGTTTAGGCAAGCTAGAGAAAAGAACATCAATGTTTATTGTTGTGCAGCTTCTATATTTTCTTCTAAAAGCCTAAATTAATAGTGCAAAATTACTTGGAAATCAAGTAAAATGCCAGAATGGTTTGATACCGCTGAGTATTCAGCAGGTAAGTGTTTAGAGTCAAAATTAAGGTTCCCCAATCAACATTTGTCAGGGCTCAGTTATTTGGTAGGAAAGGTTGATGAATCCATTAGGAAAGTACTGGCTTGGACCATGGATTATGTCCTCTCCAAACAGGGCCCCTGTTAATGCAATCTTTGGCCTGAAACATGCCTGTAAGAGCTACATTTGTTAGGCCAGCTTTAGAACTTCAGAAATAATAATGATGACGTGTACAGTATCTGTTGATGAATAAGAAAATAGCATTACAGAACACGTATGGAACAAATACCAACTGAAAATGCAACCTACAAAAAAGGTGTTTTCTCTTTAAGGTATGTTTCCTATGTTCTTGTAAAAATTACACAGTTGAATAATAAACTAACTATATGAGTGTTGTGTATGTGTGTGTGTGTATACAAAATGTATGCATACATGGTATATAAAAGATTAACACTCTTTTTTAACACTAATTATATATCTGTAGTTTGAACTGTTAATGTAGCGATAATTACACAGTTACAGCAGACAGATCCTTGAATGAAAATAGATGGTTATAGACAGTATAGCAAAGTTCAAACATTTTAAATGTAATGCATAATATCTTTTTTACCAACATGCTTTTATAAATGCACAGATTTGTGTCACTTAACTGCTAGGCTTAAATGACTAAGCAAGACTTGTGTATGATGTATACAATGGCTCCAATTATTCCTCATTTGTCGCACTCTGTCATTTTGCGTTTATGACAAGTTTGTTTTTATTGAGCTTTTATTCCAAGAATATTTTATCGTATTTGTGGTTTTACACAAAAGCCGTCACCTGGTTGGTACATATTTAGTTCCTTTTTATGTATGGAGGACACAGGAGATAAAGAGATAAAGATAGACCCAGTATACCTGGATAAGAAATGTATAATTACGCAGTCCCTTAAACAAAAGAGTTTTCTTTGGATCTGTCTTAAATATATTGATAATGGGTTGAGTGCAGAGGACCTCTTGTATTTTTCAGTAGCAGTATGCACAAAATGTCTCTGTCTTAACTATATTGATAATGGGTTGAATGCAGAGGACCTCTCTGCCCCCCAATCGCTTTCCTCCCCCATCAACCTTTCCTTCCATTACTGACAAACAGTCTCACTTCCTACCTTTGCTTGTAAGCGCATTTGTTCTAACTGCAGTGCAACTATATAACTCAGGCATGAGCAGATATTTGCTCCTTTACTGCAAGAAAGCAGAATAAAACGAGTCAAGTTGCTAGAATTCTATTACGTGCCTAGTTTAAAATGAGTCTATTGAGCAGTGAGTCATTTTTACTTTAGTCTATATATTCCACTGTGTATATTGATTTCAAAGACCAAGAAAGAAAGAACCTTCTGCTCCATGTATTGATGCTGGATGTCTGTATATCATTACATTTGAAAATCAGGAAAAATTACCAGCTATCTTATGTGCCAATGCAATTTCTATTCAATGGTTCATGGAGCAATAAAATGAAACAAGCAGGATTCATGAACTGTTTTACACAATACCCAGTATGGGTATTAAATGCAGGATCATATGCAGAACTCAGGTTCTGAGTGAACCCTTTTTTAATGAGAGCATAAAAAACCCTTAAAACAAAACCATCTATCATTCAAATACAGTTTCTCCAGTAATAAAGAGTATTAGCATTTCATTAAATCCATTAACACTTAATATAAAACATGTATTATCACAGCATACAGACAGGTTATTGGCTCCTAAAATAAAATTTAAAATAAAATGATGGGAATGATTTTAAAGGGCACCCATTGGCCAAAAATATTTCCCCCCACCATAGGTACAGGCTGATAGAGCCTGCACTCCAGTTGGGGGTAACAGATGTTTTTGTTTGTATATTTTAATTGGAAGGAGCTCCCAGTGTGAGTGGCCATGTTGTGCAGAGCACATGTGCATAATAAGCTTCTGACGTCACGCATATGCACATAATGAGCAAGTTGTGGCATTCATTCATTATTCACATGTGTATGCCCCAACATGGCCACTTGAACCGGGAGCTCCCTCCCGCTGGTGGTGGGCAATTTTCAAAGAAAAACTACTTTTACCCCGCACCTTTGGTAGTGAAAAATATTTTTGGGCAACAAGTGCCCTTTAAAAGTTTTGGTGCTTTGTAAAATAAAAACAATAATTGCAGGTTTGATTTATTCTTTATGGAATGCATACCGGTGCAACCAACACCAGCAACCAATCAGCAATTAGTTTCTTAAAACTAAAATGAAAACAAAAACCTGATTGGTTGCTGCTGGCAACTGGCAATTTAGCAGCTATGTTCTAAATCATACCTCTCATTTTGTTTTTAAATTGCCCCCGCCAGTGCTAGGTCACCCACACCAGGAGGGAGCTCCTGGTTCTGGCAGCCATGTTGGGGCACACGCATGCGCATAATGAGTGAATGCCACAACTTACTCATTATGCGCATGCGTGTGACTTCAGAATCTCGTTATGCGCATGCGCTCTGACTAACTTGGCCAATCGCACCAGGAGCTCCCTCAAATTACAGAAATATGTAGTTCCACATTCAATTGGCCTAGCAAGGATTACCTGTGTTCACAATCTAAACACTCCTTTTTATTAAACCTCAAAATGTTCTGGTCAAGTTTTTAAAAGAAAAAACGATCTAATTTTTTAAGAGTTATTATTTTTTTCCCCAGAATGCAAGCAACATTGCAGATGCAAGTGGGCAATTCACTTGTCACAACTGCGCTGCGTCTACCAAAATTGCGTCACAATTTTGATTAATATTTTTCAAGTCTTCCTGGTTTCACCATGCAAATAATTTGCAATTATTTAGGCGCAAGTGTGTAGCAAGGGCACAAAGGGAACCCTAAAGCTTCACCACGTGGTCAGGAGATGGCAGTAGCTCCAGGGTTCCCCTACGTCAATAGGTGCAGCAGCACATGATTGGGAACAAAATGCAGGAGGGACTAAAAGGATTAAGTGGCGTTGAGTGCGAACACATCCACTTGATAAGTGCTAATCCCAATGCTAAGAAAACTGATGAAAACATGTCAGAAATGATCGTTTGCTGAATAATGTTAAATCTCTCGCATTAACTTCAAATGACAAAAAATGAATTACCAGGTTCTAGCTAGAAAACCTTTTTAACGCCTTTGTTAAAATATGATCCGCGGTCCCAAAGTCCTAGTCCTGCGATCTATAATACTTTCATTACTTGGTTGCTGCCCGTCAAAATGAATTTGCTTCAAGTCCTGAACACAGAGAATGAGAATGTGCCTGGAATGGCTCTGTTCCCTGACAATGGGATTAATGTGCAATTAAAAGCCCAGAAAAGTTATGTGTCCTACAACGAAGGATCATTTTCATACAAAATGGGTGGAAGTGAAAGGATATTGATTCTAAAGCAATATTGTAACTCTAATACATGTTTCAAAAGTTTCAGTCCCTTGATTTAACTATATATAGTAGTTTTCCACCAGGTGAAGAAATTAATTTACTAGCTGGTTATATATCTGTTCTTTTTTTCTAAAATATTTTTGTAAAAGCAACATGATTCAAATACTAAAAGGCATAGGCAGATCTAATAACTCACATATTTAAGATCTAAGCAGCTTACTTGTCTTTGATGTAGTGATGAACTGCATAATTAGAGGGCATTAAAGAGGATCATAAGATCATTGGACTACAGGTATTGGACCTGTTATCCAGAATGCTCAGGACCTGGGGTTTTCCAGTTAAGGGGTCATTTAGTAATGTGGATCTTAATATATTATCTTAAATTGACTAAAACATTATTTAAACATGAATTAAACCCAATAGGAGTGTTTTACCTCCAATAAGGATTAGTTATGTCTTAGTTGGGATCAGTTCATTATTATAGAGAAAAAGAAAATAATTTAAAAAAAAATCTAACTATTTAATTAAATAAAGTCTATGGGAGATGGCCTTCCCATATTTCAGAGCTTTCTGGATAACAGGTTTCCATGGGGTTGCCTGGGGTTGTGTGTCTGTGATGTTGCAGGGCAGAGTAATGACATTGGGGGGGGCATGGCGATGACGTTGCAGAGTAGTGTGATGACTTGCTGATTGACCGTTTGCCGAAGCTAGGGGAATCCTGACCACTTTTCGTTATTTGGAAAACTGGGCAGGCAGTTCAGTGAGTTGGAGGTGGTGTAAAAAATTTCCAGCAGTTGGACTGGATTTTTAATACACTGGTTCCACAATCTTTATAAATAAACATTCTTTCCCCCATATATAATAAAGGCACTAACTTTGCCCAGGAGCACTAACCCATAGCAACCAATGAGATATTGGCTTTTAAACAGGTGACCAGTAAATTCTACCTGCTGATTGGTTGCTATGGGTTACTGCTCCTGGGCAAACTTATTGCCTTTTATTGAGGTATTTATGCATTTTATATGTGGGTGCAACCAACTGACTTTTTCTGTTAGAACCTGGTGGATTTCACTTTAAGGTGTGTGCAATGTCAAGCTAAATGTCTACCTCTTTACCGATTTGTCTTTCCAAAATTAGAGAAATGACAAAACGTGCAGTTAAAATCTATTTTTACTTCCTTTTCATGTGACAAAAAGTCACATGATTTTTAAGATTGAGTTCGACTGGGCACTTAGATTCGGCCGAATCTGAATCCTACTGAAAAGGCCAAATCCTGGATTCCGTAATCCCTATAAATAATGAACTATAATTAATATAAGTTTGTATGTATTTGGTGAAAACATTATACTTAACATGAATTCAGGTGACTAATATCTCAAATCATGTGGCTCAAAACATTCATTAAGCACTTTTTCATGCCCTAAAAGTTATAAAGGCATTTACTATATATTGTAACACGAGCACTATCTTTTATCTACCAAGACTAAAGGCCCAATAACATACCGTCATTATGGAATGCCAGTTGCTACTATTCATGAAGTGATGAGTCACATTGGAGACCTTCATTAAGCTTGTTTATTTGACTAATTTTATTATTTTTCATTTACTTTGATAAAATAAATCAGAGAGTATCTTAAAAGGGCATTTCACCTTCAATTACTTTTTTATTATCATGTTAGACTAAGATTTTAAGACAATGTGTAATTGGCTTTATTTTGTTTTATTTGCACAGTTTGCTCTTTACCTATTTCTAATTTTGATTAAAATGTGGCAAACTTCAGGGACTGTAAAAGGTTGGCTATTTCCAAGCTCGCAGAGATGGGGAGGTGCATTTATCAAGGGTCGAATTTTGAATTCATGCGAGTTTTTTAAAACTCCCATAAACTTGAAATTCGACTGGTCGAAATGCATTAATAAAATCGATTTTTTTTTGTATACCCGGATGAATTTAAACAACCCGAAAAATTCAAATCGAATTTTCTCTGAAAAAAATTTGAATGTCAGGAAGGATGCAAACATCTCCAAATTGATCCCTGCACTTCTCCTATTGGCTTAAACAGTAATTCTGCAGGTTTTAGGTGGCGAATAGTCAAATTCAGATTCTTAAAGGGCCAGAGTATGATAAATCTCGAAAATCAAATTCGAATTTTTAAAAAACTTGAATCGAATCTGGACAACTCCCTACCCGAATTTGACAGTTTTGACCATAAATAAAAATTCTCAATTTGACCCTTGATAAATCTGCCGCATAATGTAACCAATGAGTAATGATTTGGTTATCCTGAACTAAATCAAATAAACATAATAAGAACAAAATAACATGATATGGGTACTATCGCTCATTGGTATGGATTGTCCCATAATGGTAAAGTGGAAAAGAAGGGAAAAGGGGGGGAGGGGAGAATAACAATGAGAATGCATGTATGTCTCCCAAGCAGCCTAGGATAATTATTAAATAACGTCAATGTTAAAGATTACTGTAAGTCATCCAAGGGATGTTGATTATTAAAGCAAAGATCCATATCCTGACTGCCTTAAGGCATTCCCACTAGTGATTTTCGCGTAGAGAAAAAAAAACATGCATTAGACCCTAACCCGCTGCTCCTCCATCTGCACCTGACCCTAACCCTGTACTCCCCTCATTATATACCCTGGCTGCCCCATTGTGAAAGGGAGGGGCCTGAGCGAGTATATAAAAGCCTTCTTCGGCCCCACTTCTGCTTCTGCATGCAACTAAAAGTTTGCATGCAGAAGCAGAAGTGGGGCCGTAGAAGGCTGTGGTCTTGAGGCTAAAGTTCAGCTCGAACCCGGACGGCCTGCACATCATTAGTTCCTACAAAGGAGGGATACCCCTTTTTCAGTTTAACCAGAACTAAATACTACTGGTGAAGATTTTTTTCGCAAATTTTCTTGTAGTGAGACATTGATGGAGCATCATACTGTGTCTCTGATAATGTTCAGCCATATATCATTAAAATATATCATTATAAAAAATGAAAAACTCTGGTCTTTCTTCCAAAGTTGGATAAATACAATTTGCTCTTTTAACCTACATTTCTACAGCCTGAATGTTAAAATACACACAAGAGAGTATATTAACTAGTGAAGTTAGAATTTTACTATTCAATTTTTTGTATCACTCACCTTTTCAGTTCAGAGCTTCTCCTGGGTTACTTGGGACCTCAACAGCTCAAACTTCAAACTGGATAGATACAGAGTATTAGAGGGAGCAGAGTAAGGAACAAAAAAAAGACTTTTAGCTCACAAGGAATTGGTATTAGCTAATAGGCCTGATGTTTACAATTATATAAATTAAAGAAAGTTACATTTATCATATAAAAGGATATACAGATGATTTCTACTGGCTACTTACACTATGGAGGAATTAGGACAATTTGGTATATGACCATGATAGAGATTGATCAAAGTGTACTTCTTTCATCATGAACTCTTATTCTTCTACTGAGAAGAGCCTGAGGCTCCCAGCTCCATGAGTAAAGTCCAAAGAGGCATAATCATGGTTGCTCCCATTCTTTTATAATCAAGGAAATCCCACCAGTCACCCTGTCCAATCGGGTGACCCAATACATTACTGTAGCGGTAATCGGAACACTTACTCCCACCCATTCCTTTATAAACCCGGGACTAAAGTCTGACTAAATTCCCACTCCCTTGAATTAATATCATAGTTATATCATAGTCTCCCCAGTCCAACATGGTTGCATTCTGTTCTGTAGAGGAAAGTTGCCAAATATAGCTGTCAATATGTCTTTCAGACTGACCTGTATACAGAATCCAAAACCCGTTACTTAAATTTGCATATAGATATTAATGTAGTACAATTTCCATAATTCCATATTATATAATCAAGGCAAAAACATGTTAGCAGTTGTTGTTAAGCGACATCTGGGAACTCAGTTTTGAATACTGCCTGTTCGTGTCAGTAGGGTAGGAGTGGTTCATAGACCAAAACCAATAAAAATGGAGGTTGGATGAGTGTCATAATCCAAGTGCTTCCTATCAATGAAAAATATCTGATTGCTGGGTAAGGAATGTCTGCTACATTTTTCCCAATTTTAATATTATAATTCACTTTCAATACAGTTTCTTCTTAACTCCCTTCTATTTTGCTTTTTAAATCACCGTATTGTTGCTTAGATTAGTGACCATATCATCTAGATAGCACTTTAAGAAGTGCGTATAATAAAAGTCACAAATTTTGTACCAGGTCTAGTATACCGTTACAGCCAATCAGTTTGTTAGCATATCCCAGTTTCTTGTAAGCAAACATCTGATTGGCTGCTATGGGTTACAGGACATGGGGTAAATAGCATTAGTATAACCCCCATAAATGCTAAATTGAAACTCTGCAAATAATAAGGACCAAAACAAGATCAGCTCCAAATTGTTCTGACTCATCACTGTAAATATCATATGGGAATATGTAACAGTTGGCTCAGCAGTTATTTTATTTCACTCTGCCCGAAGAATGCACATGAACACTCAGCTGTTTTGCCATTTTGAGGTAATATGTGTATTTAAACGAGTAAGTTGTTAGGTAACATGCTGAAGTACTAGACAATTATACTATACTATACTATATGTGAATCTTTGTTACCCAATGGGATAAGAATAACCATTTATATTATTTTATTAAAAGTGTTCATTGTTGATAAGAGCCCTATATTGTATTCTATAATGTATTCTTTCTATATTTATATATAGTACAGGCATGGGACCTGTTATCCAGAATGCTCGGACCCTGCTGTATTCCAGATAAGGGATCTTTCCATAATGTGGATCTTCATACCTTAAAGGTGGCCATAGACACACAGATCCTATCGTACGAATCGAGGATTTGTACGACTTTTTAAATATATTAATAGTAAAAAGATGCAGTTTGAGAGTGTTGCTCCATTAAATAATGGTACCAGTATGGTTGTAACAGATACAGATAAGGCAAATGTGTTAAATCAGTTCTTTTCTTCAGTGTATACAATAGAGGAGTCTGGGTTCACAGGCTCACTTAATAACTGCACGAATGGTTCAGCTCAATCTAGTCAGTGGCTGACTCAGGATATGATTCAAAAAGCTTTAATACAAATTAATGTAAACAAGGCTCCAGGGCCTGATGGCATACACCCCCGGGTTCTAAGAGAGCTTAGTTCAGTTTTAGACCAGCCCTTATTTCTGATTTTCTCAGATTCACTGTCATCTGGTATGGTGCCTATGGATTGGAGAAAAGCTGATGTTATTCCAATATTTAAAAAGGGATTACGATCTCAGCCTGGCAATTATAGGCCAGTAAGCTTGACATCTGTGGTGGGCAAATTATTTGAAGGCTTGTTAAGGGATCACATTCAAAATTTTGTCCTAATGAATGGCATTATGAGCAACAATCAGCATGGCTTTATGAAGGATAGGTCATGTCAGACGAATTTGATTGCATTTTATGATGTGGTAAGTAAGATTCTGGATATTGGGGGGGCAGTAGATGTGATCTATTTGGATTTTGCCAAAGCGTTTGATACTGTGCCCCACAAACGACTGCTTTCTAAACTAAGGTCTGTTGGGCTTAATGAAGTCGTTTGCACATGGATAGGAAACTGGCTACAGGATCGGGTACAGAGGGTGGTTGTTAATGGGACATTCTCTACTTGGAGTAAGGTTCTTAGTGGGGTCCCCCAGGGCTCAGTATTGGGTCCACTTTTATTTAACTTGTTCATTAATGACTTAGGGGAGGGTGTTGTAAGTAATGTATCAGTGTTTGCAGATGACACAAAATTATCCAGCCCAATTAATTCCATCCAGGATGTGGCATCCTTGCAACAGGATCTTGACAAACTGGCAATCTGGGCAGCTAAGTGGCAAATGAGATTCAATGTTGATAAATGTAAAGTCATGCACCTGGGATGTAAAAATATCCAAGCCACTTATACCCTTAATGAGACTGCACTAGGCAAATCCATTATGGAAAAGGACCTTGGAGTCCTTGTAGATGATAAACTTGACTGTAGCAAGCAATGCCAGTCAGCAGCATCAAGGGCAAATAAGGTCTTGAGCTGTATTAAAAGGGACATAGAGTCACGGGAGGAGGGGGTCATTCTTCCACTGTATAGAGCACTTGTAAGGCCCCATCTAGAATATGCCGTACAGTTTTGGTCTCCATCACTCAAACAGGACATTATTGTATTAGAGAGGGTACAGAGAAGGGCAACTAAGCTGGTAAAAGGTATTGAAAATCTTAGCTATGAGGAAAGACTGGCCAAATTGGGGATGTTCACGCTGGAGAAGAGGCGCTTAAGGGGTGATATGATGACTATGTATAAATATATAAGGGGATCATATAACAATCTCTCTAATGCTTTATTTACCAGTAGGTCTTTCCAGCTGACACGAGGTCACCCATTCCGATTAGAAGAAAACAGGTTCCGCCTAAATATTCGGAAGGGGTTTTTTACAGTGAGAGCTGTGAAGATGTGGAATTCTCTCCCTGAATCAGTTGTACAGGCTGATACATTAGATAGCTTTAAGAAGGGGTTGGATGGCTTTTTAGCAAGTAAGGGAATACAGGGTTATGTGAAATAGCTCATAGTCCAAGTTGATCCAGGGACTAGTCCGATTGCCATTTTGGAGTCAGGAAGGAATTTTTCCCCCTCTAAGGCAAATTGGAGAGGCTTCAGATGGGTTTTTTGCCTTCCTCTGGATCAACTGGCAGATAGGTAGTTAATAAACAAAAAAAAAAAAAAAAAGGTTGAACTCGATGGACATGTGTCTTTTTTCAACCTTACTTACTATGTTACTATGTTACTATGTGTGTGGCGTGTGCCGACACCTTTTGTCCGGCGGAGATCGTCGTTTGGTCGATCAGTCAGGGTTGATTTTGACCAGACCAATCCCGCCGGAGCCCATTGCGCATCGTAATCGGATCATTCGGCCATACGACCGAACAATCAGATTACCCCCGATATAGCCATGCTCGTTAATGGCATATCAGGGAAAGATCTGCTCGTTTGGCTATGTTGCCAAACGAGCGGATCTTTGCGTCTATGGCCACCTTAAGGGCTCTTACACATGAGCGTTTTTGCCTGCGCTCCCCTGCGTTCCGTTTTTCGGTGTTCAGCCGCAGGGGAGCGCAGGAATAGACGCAAGTCATTATTTCAAATGGGGCTGTACTCACTCAGGCGCGTGTAGGGACCGAACGCAGGAAAAATGTACCTGGTACAGCCCCATTTGAAATAATGACTTGCGTCTATTCCTGCGCTCCCCTGCGGCTGAACGCCAAAAAACGGAACGCAGGTCAAAACGCCAGTGAGTAAGAGCCCTTAGTCTACTAGAAAATCATATAAACATTAAATAAACAAATAGGCTAGTTTTTCCTCCAAATAAGGATTAATTATATCTTCATTGGGATCAAGTACAATCTACTGTTTTATTATTACAGAGGAAAAGGAAACACATTTTAAAAATTTGGATTATTTGATTATATTATGATTATATTATTATTTGAGTCTATGGGAGATGGCCTTTCCGTAATTGGGATCTTTCTGGATAGCGGGTTTCCGGATAACGGATCCCATACCTGTATGTGAGATCTGGAAACTCATCATCCAGAAAGCTCTGAAAAAAACAATCTCCCTATTTTAATCAAATTCATGGAGAAATGGGGATTGGCGCATGGGAAGTTTAAAAAACTATTGCATCTCCTGCGCATCCCCAGTGTTTCTGAACCAATATGCATGTGGTTGGGCAGCATGCCGTCCTAGGCCCGGGCCTTGGTGGCCTTTCCACAAATCCGGGCCTGGTGCTCAGGGTTGTATTTTACTCTATTTTTTTCATCATAGTTTTCATGCCGCATTTCCTTGTGCTTGACATTCTTGCAGAAATCAATAGAATAGAGGGTTGCATTTTAAACTGACAAAAATGCACTTAGCTGTATTTTTTATTAGCATATAAACATATATGCATTTTTTTTTGTGCAACGTGCCTTTATAAACACATACAAAAATACCCATGTGCAACAGCCTAAAGTCTCTAACACTCACTCACTCACTCACACAAACTAAAACAAAGGCATACTGTAACATGTTCATAACATATTGTAACTTATTCATAACATATTCTCTCTTACAGAAAAGCTCCCATGTAACAAGTTGTAGGCCACAGCAGCCTGGCAGAGGGAGCTGCAGTTTTGTCAGGAGAGGGGTTGTGATTGGTCACATGGCTTTTGCAGGAAAGCCTCGAAGCGCGCTGATTGGCTGCAGCCTATTCTCTCTGCCTGAAGCGCTTAGAAGCCAAGAGATGCTGAGTGTGTGCGCTCAATAGGCAGCGGAGCTCAGCTGGAGAGAGGAGACGGGGGCTGTGTTTCTAGGGACACGCCGGAGCCATGGATACGGATTCGGGGGACCTCAGTGAAGGGGAGCTTTCTCCAGGTAACAGCTCTGATTCACAATCACGTGTATTTGTCCCAGACTGATCTCGGTCTGAGTTTAATGAGGAGGCGGGGGGCAACTTCTTCAACTTCATTTAACTAATGAGACGTAATTCCCGTATTACTTGCACCGTATACTAATCATTTGCACGACAACCTGTTACCCCCCCCCCCGGCTGGAGCACGACAAGAGCTGCGAATCCTCAACAGGTTGATGATTAGTCAGACTTACTTACATTGCACTGGAAGAGCGAGTATAAGGAAACGGTTGAGTAGTTTTAGCAGACAGAAGCAGCCTTCATTACTTGTCTCATCATGTACACATGGCTGCCTATTGTGTTTGCTGTTTGTGCTCATTAGGACATACACTGTACTTTGCCTTGGCTTCATAACTAGAAGCAGCAGTGTCTGGTTGATGGAGGGTTAATGTTCTGTTTAGAATGTTACTGCAGAAGAGTCTCACTAATCAGGGAATACAGTTACTGGAGGGGTTAATGTTGCTGTGCTGGAGAAATCAGACTGGATGTCTGGGTCTGGGCTGCAAGTTAAGGGTAACTGGAGTGAAGCAAACTAATCAGGCTGTATAGTATAATTGTCTAGTATAAATAGCAAGTGCAGCCAACTTAGGGCTCTACAATTGAGGGTTATTTATAGTATATATGTATGGGACCTGTTATCCAGAATGCACTAGACCAGATGACAGATCTTTCCATACTTTTGGATACTTTGGATCTTTATACCGTTAAGTCTGCTAGAAAATTCTCTAAACATTAAATAAACCCAATAGGATGGTTTTTGCTTCCAATAAGGATTAACTATATCTTAATTGGAATCAAGCACAAGGTACTGTTTTATTATTACGGAGAAAAAGGAAATCATTTTAAAATATTTGAATTATTTGGATAAAATCAGGTCTATGGAAGAAGCCCTTTCCGTAAATTGGTGTTTTCTGGATAATGGGTTTCCAGTTAACGGATCCCATACCTGTACCCGAAAACTTTCTGGTCCCTCACCTGACACTGCTGGGTTATAGATTACTTTAAAGTCTTTTGTATTTTGAAATGAGACATCAAAGTAGTTTATAATATGGCAACTGGAAGCTGATACATCTGGAGTGTGTGTGCTTGGCAGAATATAGTGCCTTATTAGCACGTTACATTTTATTGTCTGGAGGCTCTGTGTTTTATTGGGACATCCTCCTGCAGAATTTTAAAGAGCCGTTTTGAAGTGGTAAATCCCTTATATCCCTATAGTACAGTAGGCTTTTACAGTTGAAACGCATACTTTACTGCAATATCAGTTTTCTGAGTGGTTTCATTGCATTTCTCTGTTTCCTCTTATAGTTGTAGTTTCTCAGAAACATTACAAATATGTATGTATATTAGTATGTGTATAGTGCTCCTTGAGGGCAGCTGTACAGCGGAACAATAAATTAGTAAAACAAACGGGGTCATTACAATAAGTACAAAAAAGTATAAAAACAATATACATAATTATAAAGTATAGTTACAATACATATTGTCAAGGAGACAAAAGGATGGAGGTCCCTGCCCTGTAGAGCTTACCGTCTAAATGTTCAAATATAGCCTGAGCCCTCCTCTGCCCAAATTATTCATGATTCCTAGGATGACAGTTTCCCACTGGCAATTTGCCAAGCCTGTGGCAAGTAGCAATGTTGTTTTTGTCTGCTCTGATTTCTCAACAGGAGTTATTCCTGGCTAGCTAGTAGCTGTGTTCTACCGGACTTATTTTGAACAAGGAATGCCCACAGCAAAGTTATATTGTCAGAATCGATCACATAACTGCAAATCGGAAAGCAAGCCTCTTACCTAAGGTTTAGCCCTATTGAATAAATTAGGCAGTATACAAGTGAAGCTCTGGCAGTTGTTTAGGAAATGTTGCCTCGCCAAGATATCAATGGTGTGACCCCCCACCTAACTGTAATGGCACCTGTGGGAATTCACAAAAGTGGAGTAAAGCGAAATAAGGTAGATTAACTCTGACGTGTGTGTTTATTTTGTGATTTAAACTAGTGTGTCATAGTTGGGATTTGTTGCTACACTTTTTTCAGTTGTGCTACTAATGTCACTTTCAGAAAAAACGGCATTAAAGAATTAGTTTACCTTTAAGTTCACTTTTAGTAAGTTATATACAGTCTTATTCTTAGCAATTTTTTATATATATATATATATATATATATATATAAAAAATTGTATGTATAAAATGTTTAAATGTTTGCCTCTTTCTTCTGCTTCTTATGGGATCAACTGACCACAGCAGCCAAAAAAACAATCGATTTGTGAGGCTACAATTTTAGTTATTTATCTTTCTAATTAGCCTTCCTACATATTCCAGTCATTCAATCAAACCATTGGTTGCTAGGGTGCATTGAACCCTAGCAACCAGATTGCTGCTAAAATTGCAGACTGGAAAGCTGCAGAACAAAAAGCTAATAATTAAAAAACTACAATATATGAAAATGAAAGCCAGTTGCAAATTGTTTTAGAATATCACCGTCTACATTATACTTACATTTCATCTAAAGGTGAACTACTTCAGGTCTATATGGTTCATTTATAGAACATTCATGTTCATTCAGTTCAATGTGAACCCCCTGGTAGGTTCAGCTGTGGGTGGTAGACAATCTTCGGGATATCCCCATCATGGGAGAAAGGTACTATAATTTTTTTTTTTTTTACTATATATTGAACAATAATTTATTTGTTTTTTTACTTTTACTTTTTTTACTACCTTCAAATGTTTTACTTCGTGCTTGGAAAATGAATTATGTCATTGCAACATGAGGATAACTGATCCCAGCAAACTTGAAATTTTTTTTTGAACAGTACAAAATAAGTAATTAAGGCCTATCTAGACTATGATTTCATGCCTGTCTTCCCTTGCATGGCACCTTACTGAAATAACACCTAGCATGGGCACTAACCAATGGTATATGTAGAAAAATTTAGGGAGATTCCAGAACATTTGGTATTATAGTGTTTGCTGTACAACCCTTCTCGTTTGGCACCAACCTTAATGAGCTCTGTTTTGTTTGTTATGCTGCTCTAGACATCTGAGCTCTTTGGGGCAAATTTACAAAAGCCAAGCAACTAACGCTAGCGCAGATTCGCCAGCGTGACGTCATTTAGTTACTTCGCCGATTTACTAACGGGTGCTGCTGTAAATTCGCTATCAAAGTGGACCTACTCTAGCACTACTTCGCTCCCTTACACCAGGCGAAGTTGCGCTATGGCGGAGGGACGTAACTACGATAATTCACTAACTTGCGCATTTTACTGAATGTTACCTCTTGCGCCAGACTTGCCTTCGCCACCTCAGACCAGGTGAAGTGCAATAGAGTAGATAGGGATTGCTTCAAATAAATCCCCCAAAAAACTTTAACTTGGCGCCGTATGCAAATTAGGCATCGCTAGTGTATCTTCGCTTTGCTTGACGAATTAACGCTAGCGCAACTTCGCTACCGTTCACCTCCCTAAGCGCAACTTCGCATTTTAGTGAATTTGCGTAGCGCTGGCGAAACTACACCTGGTGAAGTGCGTCGAAGCTGGCGCAACTTTGAATCTTAGTGAATTTGCAACAGTGTTGCTTACAGGATCACAAAGGGAACATGTCTGAAATACTATGTTATCTACTGTAGATGACCGAACATCAAATTACTAAGGGTAGTCCTGCTAGGTATATGGGTTTTGTGTGTTTGTTCATGTGGCCCTGAGACTGAATTTGCACCTCAGATATATATATATGGTTGACATGCCTGTAACCTTAAAGTGATGCTGACACTTACATGTTTCTTTTCAAAATATTAATCTATGTTATGTTGATCGTTTTTGTAAGTAATTGCCACTTGAAGTTCCTAAACCTGACTGTTTTGCCAACCTGACTGTCCCATCTTAAGCTGTCAGAGTTTGTAATCCTAACGGACTCCTGCTACACCAATATTGCAGCCCCCTCATAGAGGAACAGGGTAGTAAGAAAAGTAATGTAAAAGCATCAGGCAAATACTTTTATGGCAAAATTATAAATAGCATTCAAAGAAAATGTTATGTTAGATAATAAAAAAGGTTATTTTCTGCTGTCAGTATCACTTTGAGACACCAGGTATGGAAGACTTTCTCTTAAACAGTTGAAGTTTATTGCTGTGATTCCTTCATAAGGTAGACAGAGGCACAAACTTTTCTCCTCACCTCTCCCTAACAAAGACTGCTTTCCATTCCTCTATCACTGCCATCATGGCCACCCGATTTCCTTTTCCTGTTTTCTTTTATTCACTTATCATCACCAACAACTTTCACAGTTCAATTTAGGAAGCACTGCCACCTAGTGGCCAAACTAATATATATACATTAACTATTTAGCAATTCACATTTTGCTCCTTACATGATGCAAGAGCCGTAATCTCTGCTTCTTAGATGTTTGGGGAACACATTGTTTTTTTGCATGTCTCTTTCTTTTGGCAACAGTAAATATGAAGATGACTCGGTATTTTATTTCATCCACAGTTATTAATAGTTCTACACAAATGAATAAATGTGTTTATCTTTATCTGCTCTGCGCTGCCTAACAAATCTGTTGTCACCCAATGTGGGTGACAACAGATTTGTTAGGCAGCGCAGAGCAGTTTTTCAGGCATGTAAGTGGTAATGGCTTAGTCTAGAACAGAACAGGGTCGTACGTCCACCTAGTGACCCAAAGTTATCAGATCAGTGCTAATGCTCACTGTTCATTCACTATTGTGGCTACATTGCACTAATAACCAATTGTCATACGAGTCAGTGGATCTAATATCCAGGAATTTAGCACATGTGGGTCCAGCTCATGACGTTGATGTGTCCTAAATGATTTAATAAAATATTTGTTACATATTCCTCTTCCCTGCATTTTCATAATGTAATTTTGATGCATGTTTACTTTTATTAGCTGTGCTGCTCGTCAGACATTTCATTAGTTGCTTCCCCTTTTTAAAGTTCTACTCAGATACCATGTAAATCCTCTAAATTATATTTATCAATCAATATTTTATTGATCGGCTGCAGACAGAACGGTCAAACATTTTCTCATTTATCCATCAACATGACTGGTCTAATATTGGTTATGTGCTTGTTCTGTTGTTGTCCACAGGACAGAAGAATGAGTTGCCCCTGGGCACTACGTAAATCTGCTGATGCCTTATCCACATGATGGCACACTATATTTTTGCTATGAATGCTATCCAAATAAATCATAATATGATGTGAAGAAACACCCTCCCAAGGGCCCATGGAAACAGCAGGAGGAGTAATGGGCCAGGCTGTCCTAGCCACATCTGTGCATTTTCAGCCATCTTTATATCAATTTTGCCAGTTTTATTAGTTAGTCTCCTAGTGTATAAGACTCAGAAGCAAAGAAAACTTTAGAGAATAATACTGATATTGGGAAGCTTTATTTGTAAAAGGGGCAAAACTATAGTGGAAGCTGCAGGGGGGCTCAGGTGGTAAATGGGGGCTCCACTAGGCCATAAGTAATGAGCACTTTTAACACTTTAACATAAATTGATAAAGAAGGACAACCTCTGGATATGTAGGGGCTCTAAAAATAACTTGCTGTGGGGCCCAGTAACATCTAGTTACGCCACTGATGTGTAACAAGGCAGCAGGTGCTTAACCCATTAGATTCTGAGCAGGCAAGCAAAAGGAATACTGGGGTTCTGCCTGTTAAATTGTTTCCGGTAATTAAGATGATGAGAGGGCAAATTGACAAATCTAACCTGGTATAGCAGCAAAACAGGAACAATAGAGAAGTGGTACGAACAGCACCAGGGAACAAAGTATACAATAAAATGTCAGTGTATATGGGACCCCTTTTAAAAGGCACATTAGCAATTTCTAAGAAACATTGGGCTAAATTCATCTTAAAAGGAAAAATGCATTTATTTTAGATTTCCCAACAGACCTTAATTGATGTTTTTTTGGGTTTTTTTTAAAGATAATCCATGAAAGAGTTGAATCTGGCACAATATACTGTGTCTGAGCTACTCCAGCAAAAGCCACTGTAAGAAGCACAATTTATTGATATATGGGGCTTTGCCTAGACGTAGCTACATTTTAGGCAGGGATATGCTATCTGTGCCACCCCAGGTGTCGCTAAACCTCCCATCTTCATCAACCCTGTGAATTATTTGAAAATAAATAATATGTCCACTTGGCATCTTGGCTGCAACTGACAGATCCAGTGTATTAAATCCACAGTTCTAGGAATGCGGACACTTGCTGTTTTCCTGATGATATTACCTTTTTGTTTCATTTTCAAGGGAAATATGTTCTGTTCTGCACCTGACTTATTGCTTATATGTGCAGTTTTTTTCCCTATTCGTTGTGACATGAGTGCATCATGAGTGCTTTGTATCTTGCAAACTACGGCGGATAGGCTCAGGGTGGAAAGAGGCTGGTTTAATAATATGCCTGTTCTAGCAACTTGTGCAGAAGCTTGTCTGGAAGATATGGCTGAGGGGTTAGGGATTGCCCTATATTCACATTTTCCATGTCTTGTCTTTTCTGAAGCTGGGTATATTCTAAATTGTGTTCCAGACAGACTGCCACAGGCTAGAAACTCTGTGGCCTTATATGATGGACATGTATAGCTTGTGTAGAAGTGTATTCATTGGCTTGGCACTGCTTAATATGTCGGCATTATATAATAGTAATAATAATGTATATAATAATAATATAAACCTATGTCACAAGTTCTATCAAGAGACCACTAATCCCCATTCTCTACAATAAACTCGTCTGTGTGTCCCATTCATATCAGTAATATTTACTCTATTCCAATACAAAATAACAGAGGATAAATCAAGCCTGTGATATTTTCTGCATGCCACATAGCAACTTAAATATAACATTAAATATGCACTTGGAAAGTAATTTGGTACAGCATGTATCTGCCTGGATAGAAGAATCACAAATCCTGTTATAAGATGAAATGGGTTTGTGATTATGCTTAGCAGAAATGCCATATATTGGATTTGTGATGTATACGAGAATGGACACTAATTTGCACAGGGCCAGGCACATGGCATATAGTGCCAGTAATGTAGTGATGGCATTCATCTTTTATTAGGCAATAAATATGATGCATACAGAACTAGGTCAGTAAAGTATGAAACCTTCCATGATTAGGGGTGTGACTGGTACAGCAAACACGTCAGGCACAAAAAGTCTTGTAATATGTATATGAATCAAATCCCTTAATCCGCATTGATAGTGACACATTATATACAGATCCAGTACAGTAAGATACAGTACATTTTGCATAAAAATGTGAGGAATTAAAGCCTTTTTTTTTAACACAATCACTTCATTTCAGGGGTTCAAAAGTAATTGGACAAATTAATTAAAAAAACAGAAAATAAATGTTCATTCCTAATATTTGGTTGAAAACCCTTTGCTGGCAATGACAGCCTGAAGTCTTGAACTCATGGACATCAACAGATTCTGGGTTTCCTCCTTTTTAATGCTCTGCCAGGCCTTTACTGCAGCGGTTTTCTATTATTTTTGAGCCCCTGAAATGAAGTGATTGTGTTTAAAAAAGGCTTTAGTTCCTCATATATTTATGCAATCTTTTTGTTCAACCCACTGAATTAAAGCTGAAAGTCTGCAGTTCAACTGCATCTGAGTTGTTGTATCCAATTTGTGTTATTCCTTTACACAAAGTGAAGAAAAGGGAATAGTAGGCTGTTCCAAAAAATAGCAGTGTCTGCATTCTTCTTTACACACACAAAGATTTACTTTATAAACTGAAAAATGTTTCAAGATTTTGCTTTCCTTTGAATCACTGAATCTAACACAGATATGTTGGTATTAAACCCTGCATTCTACCAAAGTCCTTTATTTATAGCAGTATTTGCTGCTATTATATAGATTATAGGAGGCTACTTGTTCTATCTGAAACCAAGATATAATATATAGTTGTGTTCAGAATAATAGCAGTGTATTTAAAAAAGTGAAAGCTCAAATTCCTTATAATAGCTTTTATTTTACTACAAGCAAATGCATTGGGAACACTGCCAAATGAAACATGACGAAAATTTTATAAAATTTGTGTTATTCCTTTACAAAAAGTGATGAAAAGGGAATATTAGGCTGTTCCAAAAAATAGCAGTGTCTGTATTCTTCTTTACAAACTCAAAATTCACTGTGTAAACTGAAAAATGTTTCAAGATGTTGCTTTCCTTTGAATTGCTGAACTAATATTTAGTTGTATAAGTGTGTTTCTGAGAACTGCTGCACATCTGTCCACCAAATTCTGTCACCTGTTACATTACACTGTTCTGCATTTCTTGGTTTTGCCTCAGAAACTGCATTTTTGATGTCACCCCACACGTTGTCTATTGGATTAAGGTCCTGGGATTGGGCTGGCCACTCCACTTCAATCTTGTTGGTCTGTAACCAAGATGTTGTTTATTTACTGGTGTGTTTGGGGTCGTTGTCTTGTTGAAACATCCATTTTCTTTTTGGCATAAGGCAACATGACTTCTTCAAGTATATAGATGTATTGAAACTGATCCATGATCCCTGGTATGTGATAAATAGGCTCAACACCACAGTATGAGAAACATCTCCATATCATGATGCTTGTGCCACCAGGCTTCACTGTCTTCACACTGTACTGTGACTTGAATTCAGGGTTTGGGGGTCGTCTGACAAACTGTCTGCAGCCCCTAGACCCAAAAAGAAAAATCTTGCTTTGATCAGTCCATAAAGTGTTGCACCATTTCTGTTTAGGTCAGTCAATGTGTACAAAAAAATATAAGAGATGTAAAAATATTATCATGTTGGATACCAGTCTATTGATGGATGAATCTAACCCATTTTGCATCAGATGCATGCAATAGATCTAGTCCAAATCTTCTTTATCAGTAAATAAACAAATGGCTTAAAAGTTAGTTCAAAGGGGTCTTCCTTGTGATACATCCACTGTCAAGGGCTGTCGAAGAAAGAGACAGGTTTTTCACTAAGAGAGCAGTGTTAGGGTCATGGTATTTAAAACATCCTGGTTTTCATAGCAGCCGATATTGAAAGGTATGAAAATACATTGCATGTGAGGTGTTCTGTTACTAACTGAATGCTTTTTTTCTACAGTCCTCTTCTACTCCCCCTAGAGCTTGTGATGTACAGGGCACTGTGTCATAGATGGGCCGCTGTTTTGTCAATATATACACATACAGGGATCGTAACTGTTGCAGGGTTTCCCTTGGTTAAATAAAGAATGTACCTTATCTGCAGAACTATTGTTCTCCCTGTCTCCCATAAACTCAACCATTGTCTCCCAAGCCAGATTTTCTTGACCGGCAACAGTGGCATGACTAGATCAAGGGGAATAGATAATAGTACAGGCCAAGGGTAACAACATTAAACAAATTCCCTTAAGCTTTACATAGGACATAACGATGCAGTTAATATCTATGACCACTTAGGTTTAAAACTAGTACACCTATATAAAATGGCCCTTGACCTTTACAAATGGAATGGTTTGCAGAGGATATACTGTATATGCATATCATTGCACTTTTTTTTTTTGCAGTGAACTCTTGTGTAGACCAGGTTGTCTTGGCATTAATGAAATCAGTAATCCTGCTGATTCAATATTTACAAGCCACAATCAAAATATAGATTATTTATCCCTCGGAGTATGTGACAAGCAATTACTATTCTTTGGCATATATTCACACTTGTAACAAAGGAATTAAGCATAACTTAAACCAATTAGTTTACTGTAAAGAAACATCAAGGGAAGCAAAATAATAATACACAGGAGGTTGACTGGTTAGAAATTAATCTGTTTATTGTTAGTACAAATGTAAAATAGACCTTTTAATGGACCAGAAATTATTTAAATGGCCTCTGTACTCCAAATAGACTTGTCCATCAAATACCTATGCTAGGACAGATTTATGTAAAAGGCTGGAAGAAACCCCAGGAATATTCCCGGGCTGCAAAAAGTGCATACTTCAGCAATTGCGCTTATGGCTTTGTTACAACATATATTGGGATTATAAACGCATTGCTGTATGTGGGAGATGCCATGAATCTAGTGACCAGCCTGCATTGAAAAATAATATGTACCCATTGGTGCAACCAGGTTAAGGGAAACCTGGAACTGCTGGTAGGTACCCACTGATAAGTCCTGGGTTCCCAGTTGCACCTAATTCTTTGTATAGGAGGAAACACCTTTCTGAATAGTGTTAGTAGTGCCATAGGGAAAATAAAGATATATTAGATTCAGAATGATATTATAGTGCATTGGAATTGGCACATTTGGGATTTTGCTGCACAAATAGGAATCAAAGTACCATGTTTGCAACCCCCTTGTGTGTAAATAGCCATTCTAAATCCTACTTTCCCTTTAATATATATTACAAAAATACATGGCAGGTCAGTATTGGATTAATGGAATCAGTCTGAGAACAGATGCAGCCTCTCAGATGATAAACATTTACGTAACTACGTAACCCCAGAGGTTACAGTTGTAACTGCTGTGTTTTGGTCATTATAATGAATAGGGATACTGTGTGTGACACAAGGTAGGTGGCCTAATGTAACATAAAAAGAATAATTGTTTATTATAATTTGTCAGATATCTTTTAATAACAGTTCAAATTAATTGTCCATTTGTGGTAGACAATACATTATCTTTATGTGAGCAGCCAATTTGTCCATTTTATTTTACTGTCAAACACAGTAAACTCATTTATCTAGGCATGTTCCTGTGAATGCATTTTCCCTGCTTGCCATGATCATCTGCCTGGCTCCAGAATATGTCTCCAGGACCCCACTTCATCTGCAGTGCACTTTTTACTGCATCTGGTCTGGCATTTTGGCAGGGATGTCTGGTGTTAAAAGTAAACACTAATTTTTATACAAATGTTTCCTATAGCATATCATTTTGTGCCAGATCTTACATCCAACAACACTGTAGCAAAAAATGGAATACATAGTAACATAGTTGATCCCCCCCCCCCTGCTGCCACTTGGCAAAAAAGGCTTTTTTTTACCTATGAATCACACTGAATTATAGAAAAAAAAGTTGGGGAGCAACACAACATAAAAAAGTTCCTGGGGTCTGTCCAATAAGGGCTGTGGTTGATTATTTTGGAGCCCCCTATCGACTGGCCAACTACAGGAGTCTCTGTTGGCAGTAGACATGGTCTTTATACCTCCACAACTTGCCTCCAAGTTAGAAATTTAAAAATGAGCAACTGCTTTCATGTCATTGGGAGCAACATGTTGCTTGAAGCCTCTGGTTGTGGATCATTGAACTAATGCATCAGTCAGAACAACAGTGCCTGAAAGAGAATTCCACAAATTCTAACCCATTAAGGATGTTAGAGTTTTGTATATTTCCTTATCCAAAATGCATAACTGTACATTTATTAACATTAAATCTCATCTGCCACTTAACTGTCCAGTTTACCAGTTTGTCTAGATCCCCTTGTAAAGATGCTATGTCCTAAATAAAATATATTCACCTGCATAGTTTTGTGTCACTGGCAAACACAGATACATTGCTTACAATGCTCCCACAAGTAATTTATTAATAAATTACATAAAAGCGGACCCAATACAAAACTCAGTCCGTGGCACTAAGAACCCTACTGTACCAAGCAGAGTATGTTGACATGCACCCTTTGTTCACAATCCTTTTGCCAGTTTTCAAAACATGTACAAACGTCATTACTAATATAACATGTATCTGCTGTAACCCACTTCCCAACTTCCAACTTAACACATAAAAATTGTCATAACATATAGTCATGCTGATTATTAGTAATAATACCATTCTCCAGAACATAATCTTAATGTCCCTTAACAAACTTTCATATATCTTGCCCAGAAAAAAATTCAGACTTACAGGCCTGTAATTGCCAGGCTGAGATAACCTGTTTTTAAATATTGGAGTTTTTCCAGCTTTCCTCCATCCCATTGATACCAAACCAGATGAAAGCAAGAAAATCAGAAAAGTGGCATTATACTGTATTCCGCCAGACCCTTAATCACAAGGATCTTACATAAACATTTAAGCACCAACTCATGCATCAGTATGACCATATGTTTGAGCTAAACCATGAGTACTTTTACAGAGTAAACTTGGATTTCTCAATTGCACGCATTCAGGAAAAGAACTGATTAAGCAAATTTGCTTTTTCACCATCCCACGTACTGTAACCCCAACTTTTAATGGATCAACACTCACAACCTTCATTTTTTTACTATTAGTCTTTTCTTGCAACCCTTGTTTTAGTACTGATAAGTCTTAAAAGAAACATTTGACCTCTCTGACTTGCATTTCATAAATTAAAGCATTTATTACCTACTCAATCAATGCTGTTAACTTCTTTACATCTAAATTAATCCACATTGGGTTGTCCTTTTAATTTCTTCCTTAAGGGAGAGCATTGAGGACAGTAATAGTTTGATATAATTTTGGATGACAGACGTTTCTCATCTGTGGAACGGGGTGGGGGGGGGGTTCAGCTAAAAACAATCTCTGTCTAAATAATAGTTGTACTTGGACATATACAATTCGTTCTCGGTTGTTAGAGATAACAACATCAAATATGACATTTATAAAGTTACCTTTAATTGTGCTAGCAATATTATTTCCTCAATCAAAGTCTGGAAGATTAAAAGCCCTAATTAATATGATTTACCCACAAGTTTCCGAAATTTTAAGTTGCAACAACAGCAGCTGAGCATCTCTACTTATGTGAGGGAGTCTGTAGCTGTACTTAAATCATTAATGTGCCTTTCAACTTAAAATCTGTGAAAACTTCAATTCCTAAGGCTTCAGCCCTGTAATTCTTCTTCTTCAGCCCTGTAATTCTTCTTCTTGTCATACCCCTATTCATCTTTTCATCCCCATTTCCCGTTAATATACAGAGATTGTCATATAACTCATCTTTCACAAAACTTACTACTCCACCCTATCTCCATGCATTGTTGAAAAGCTTATGGAACCTACTAATCATCCTTTTCCTAAAACAGCTGGACTATCAACATTGAGGTGCGGCCCTTCCCAGGCAAAAAGCCTGTAACTGTTGAATTTAACTCCCTTAGTTGACCAGCTCTAATACTATCAGTCACTAACCTGACCTCTATAAAAACTGATGCCACAATAAAACCTTGCTTCTGTTCATACTTGTATTGTAAGTGCAGCATTGATGTGCATGCATGTATCAGTATCCTATGTACACAGCACATTTGCTTCTGCTGCAAGCATTTTTTATTGTTTTATGCCACATCTAGTATAGGAAGAATGTCTTTTCTACAGAGCTGGAACCATCTGAGCATAATATTGGTGAAATAAACATGTTAAAATATTGGCACTCTTCGTTAAAAAGGCAGTGAAAGGGTGTTCAAGCACTTTTTAAAATCCGTACAAACCAACATTCACCAGCCTTTGTTGTTAGGGAATAAACTGTACCACTGCTGCCAGGACAAAAAAGTAAAGAAATGGCTTTTGATTTGAGCTTTAGAATGAAAGGAGAGATCCTGTGGTTTGGAAGGATGATTGTGTGAAAATGATATGTCTGTAAGAGGACAAAAGCAAAGTCCCCAAATATACCGAGATGAAAAATAACATCTTTTATTTTTCTTCATTTCAACATTGGCTTTGGGAGGAAAGCTAGAAAAGCGAAAGTCCTTAAACTGGGGGGGGGGGACTTAGCTGCTGTAATGCAAATCTGGCCTAAATTGGTCTTTAGAGTTCAGTGAGGTGGATGACTTTCATTGGTCTGTTTGTAATATAATAAGAGCCTCTTATGAGAGTGGGGAAAAAAGAAGCTTTCTGTAAAAAAATAAATTATGCTATATTGTTCTAATTTTATGGTGAGTAATGACACAGGTTGGATAGTGAGATGCAGTTTGTCACAGTAATTATGGGGAGAGGAGTAGGCGTTGTAATTTAGAGAGAGAAATTGAGAGTGGGCCTTTGGAAGCCTTTGCATATTAATAAAAGAAATTCCTTTTGTGCCTATTTATTCAATTTTTATTCCATGTAGAAATGCTTCTTTGTTTTAATAATTGAATTTCTAATGTAACCCTAATGTAACCCTATCTTGGTTAAAACAGACCTTTCCAGGTAGCAAACAGTAGAACATGAGTCACATTGGTTTCTCTTTCCCAGATGGGCCCTCACTAAGTGATGGAGGAGGTGAGGGAGTTGTGAAACTAAACCTCTCTTGCTGTTATGTAAAAACAAAGATATAGAGCACAAGAGGTTCTTGCCAACAAATTAACAGAACAGCTTTATTGTCCAAGACAATCCGCAGGGCTATACAAACAGATCCAAATAAGGTAGTGTTAAAATAAGAATGAGCCAGAAACAAAGACACCCTTTGGAGATGGCCTTGTATGTTTAAAGGGTCACCTGTTGGAGGTCTAGCAATAGTGGTCTGGATCCCCTGCAGCATAAATGGACCAGGGAGTAAATATAGCCTGAATCCCTTGTCAATCCTTGTTGGAGCACATGCTGCTCTTTCTAGCTTTTCTTAACTATCTTACATTCCTAGAATGTACTATAAGAGTTGCTAAGCCCTGTAACAGACTAAACCTCATTCCCAGCTTTCACTAGAGGGGTTGTCCCTCTAGGACAGCAATCCCCCAAACAATGCTTTTAGACTGCCAGTCCACATAGGGCTACCAAATAGCCCCAGGAACTTTTTTCTTGCTTGTGTTGCTCCCCAACTATTTTCCCAATTAAATGTGGCTCATGGGTAAAAAGGTTGGGGACTCCTACTCTAGTGCATAACTTTTAATTGTGTCTTATTGATCCCTGGCTCCCCAGACACATCCACCTGGTTCAACATATCAAAAAGGTAGAACCACCCCTTTTTTTTTTTACCACCCCTTTTTTAACACTATAATACAGTGTGACATGACAGAAATTGGTCACTATCTCTAATAATGTAGGTATGTAAATTAGAGATGTTAGATACTTCTAAGAGATCTTAAATTCGTCTGCCTGGTAACTGAGGAATAGAGAGCGTAGGTGATTTTAAGATAAAAGGATTGTTAACCATATGGGTCTTTACAGTGACTGAATATTCCGTATTATATGTAGAACTGTCAACCTTTTTGTATTTTTCTATATGGTTCCTACATTTATTTATCTGGTGTGGGCAAAGCAAAGAGTGTGAGTTGTGTGTGTAATCTGGGCATAACAAAAACAATGCCTGAAATACAGGCTTAGTCAGTTAATATCTCTGTTTCATGTTATCAGTCATATAGCAGCTGTTCTAGCCCGGAGGGTCCCAGGCTGTTCTACTCTGAAAAACGCACCTAAGGGTAATATTCCAGTGTGCACTACTTTGTCATCTTCTTTCCTATAGAGAGAGAGCGCGAGTGATTGTGTGAGAGAGAGAGCATGAGTGAGAATGAGTGTTAGTGATGGGAGACCAGGGACACAATGTAAAATCTGGTAACTCCCTATATATATATATATATATATTTATATATATATATATATATATATATATATATATATATATATGTATATATATATATATGTATATATATATATATATGTATATATATATATATATATGTATATATATATATATATGTATATATGTATATATATATATATGTATATATATATATATGTATATATATATATATGTATATATATATATATGTATATATATATATATGTATATATATATATATGTATATATGTATATATGTATATATATATATGTATATATGTATATATATATATGTATATATATATACATACACACCTGTAGCTTCCGTTTCCTTTTCTGCCCTATTAAACTCAAGACAACACCATAACAAAGACCACAGGTTAAAATAAAAGGAAACACAACTGAAGCACAATTACTTTTAGTCCTGTTAAACAAGGGGTTAAACTGTGTTTAAAGATGAAATGGACCCTGCTGGTCAATTGCATACTTCCCAATATTTCAGTAATTCAGTGTACTGCACCTCAATTCCCCATGGCACATTTCCCCTTAAGCCACACCCACTTTGGGATGGCTGATTTCTTGGCTCTTCTCCTCTATTGGAGGTCTATGATTTTTGATGATCATTTAAGATCACCCAGAATAAATGCTGAACTGTAACCACCAAAAAAAAAATGATAAATTATTGTTGCCCTGTACTGGTAAAATGTGTGTGTTCACTTCAGATAGACTACTATAGTTAATATAAACAAGCTTCTGTGTAGCCATGGGGGCAGCCATTCAATCTGGGGAGAAAAGGCTCAGGATACATAGTAGATTGCTGAAACATTCTCATTATATTATACAGTACTTAACTGCTATGTAACCTTGTGCAAAATCCTTGTGCCTGGCTGAATCTAATCCTAATTTGCATATGTGGGCAGGGCGGTATTTCCCGTGACTTTTCATCACAAAACAAGGAAGTAAACCAATTTTTTCCACGTTTTCCTTTCCCGCCCCTAATATGCATATGCAAATTAGGATTCGATTCAGTTCGGTATGCACCGAATCTTCCACAAGGTATTAGGGGATTCGGCCAAATCCAAAATAGTGAATTCGGTGAATCCCTAATGCCTACATAGCAGCTTGTTAACATAAACTATAGCACTCTTTCTGAAGCAGACACATAATTTTTACCAGTGCAGGACAACAGTACATCACATTTCCATTACTTTAAAAACACTCTCCTTTTTTGGTGTTACTGTTCCTTTAAACATAAACACCAAAACTATACCTCTCAACTATCCTGCTTTTCGCAGCCAGTCCTGAGTTACGTTGTATAGCCCACTGTCTCATATTATTCTTCAAATGTCCAAATTGCTCTGTTCTTTCCCTGTGATGAAGACTGCACCCCATATTTTCTGCACCGCTTTGGTCTGTTATTGCTTTTAGTTATATATCAAATTGTTGAGGTACTGGTGTTACTACTGGTAAAGCAATAAATCCAGCAGCACTCCGATATGTGATTCAATTATTTATTCATGCCATTAGCAAAGTGACGTTTCGGGCTATTCCAGCTCTTTATCTGGTACTGGTGTTACTACTGGTAACTACTGTGCACTATGGCTTTCTGGGTAGATTCGTAGTAGGGGAATACAAAAGATGAGGGCCAAGATGTAGCATGGATAAACACCGAGTCTGTCATGACACAGGTACAATAGAAAGACTGAAAATGTGTACGCGTAGCAAGCCAATTAAATGAATACTTTGAGGGCTTCAGCTGAACAGCCGTAGCTCATGCCATGTCAGCAAGCTTGTTAAAATGCCCGTTATAATCTTGTTACAAATATCCTACTTTACAAAGAGAAAAGCTTGTTAGGTCCTCTTTAAAACTGTAGAAAATCCAAAGCTGGCTGGCTATTTAGCCATTCTTCTGATAAATTTGTTATGGTTGCATAGAAATCAGTGTTATCTGCCGCATGCATTTAAATCAAAAGGGAAACTGGCATCAAATGAAAACTTTGTCCCGGAAAACAACATGTAATGTCTGATAAAGTGAAAACATCTTGGCCAAAACATTTTGATATTGAAAGGGTTATCATGACCATAGTGCTTATGTTTCCGTTTCTTTCTCCAACAAAGCAGCATTTCTGTTATGCTTTGGTCTATAGCAGAGTTTTCAGCGCAATGACACTTCCCTGTGCTTCCCATAAAACAACATATGAGGTCTGCTGTCTATTACTGGCAGACACTGACATTGACATAATTCAAGGAATTCAAGGAAGTGGCATTGACATGTGAGCACTGCCCAGAAAAGAAGAAGCCAACATTTCTCAGCCACCTATCAAAGCAGTGTTTGCCATAGGCAGATTGTTTCTTATTGTTTATTGTCCACTGGTGCTTTAAATCCAATATCGTAGGTCAGATTTTATCTGATCCTCCATGCAACACCACACCATGCCACGCAACGGCACAAGATTGTGTAGGATGCTGCAAAATCTGATCCCCCTAAGCTAGAATGTAAAGTTGGATCAGATAAAGTCAGATGGAATCTTTCGTTCATGCTTTTACATCTGACAGCCAGTGTACTGTATTTTAATGAGAAAAAATGTCAGACACCATCTGTTTTTATCCAGTAGGAAGAAGACCGAGCATGCAGCATTCATATCAGACAGTTGTGTTGGATGGAAAATTTTACATGTAGTTTACACATCAGATTCTATTTTATTTTGACTCGTGCTACTACATTTGACTTGTCGGATGCATTTTGTCGATCCAACAACCATCCGACAAAACCGCTCGTGGCGTTTAGCAAAAAGACTGTGGGACATGCAGTATTTTGATCAGCGTTGCTTGAGTGTGAATGTGCCATTGGGAACTCTCTTCTATTAGTGCAGGTTAGTGATGTCACAGAAGAAAGCTAAAGACTGACTCAGGCACACTCTAGCCACCAGGAATGACCATACATGGGAGAATGTACTGCCCAATGGTGTGAAATTTATAACTTAAAAGGCCACTAACACCAATGTGTTTTGTCCAAGTAGAGAAGGGGGGATGGTGGTCAGTACAAATTATTCTCACAATTTATCTCCAATTCCTTAATGGTTGCTCTGTGCTGCAACTGCCACATGTGATCCAAATATAAATGAAGGAAAAAGAACTCAAGCAGAGATTACTGCAAACAAAATTTTATTCCAAGTAGTGGCAAACTCAACATGTTTCGGGTACAATACCCTTTATCAAGTGAATACAGGACCGTTAATAAGTGCACCCATTTAAGGCTCATATGAACTTTAACCTATATCCCTTAATGCAGCCTGGTACTTGGTTAACAATTTGACCTCATGATGGCTTGTTTTGCATAGCATGTTCGGTTATTGATATCTGGGATAGGCATTGATGTGCAGTTTCCCATCATGAAGAAGGCCAGGCTGTTGGTATGCAGTGGCCTATCTAAAGTGATATCTTTAGTTCCTTAAAGAAATTGGACACGTTGTCTCTTTGTTTTAGGAATTGGACGTTCTGTGTTTTCCTCTAAACAATTGGACACTTAATTTCACAACTACCTTGGATGAATATGGATAAAGATTGAACACTTGCCTGTGATTTTTTTTATTCCAACCCACTTTTTTTTAAATCTTGTATGTAACATTTTTCAACCTTCTTTATTGATGTTTAATATCACTGTTTGAACAGGGGTTTTAGGAATCGATGTGTTAATATATTACACTGTTTTTTGCTATGGATAGGCTGCAAGAGAACTTGTATACACACTAATGCATTTATAAATGTAAGGAGTCTATTCCCCTATAAATGGATTACCCAGACTGCATTAAGGGATATAGGTTAAAGTTCATATGAGCCTTAAATGGGTGCACTTGTTAATGGTCCTATATTCACTTGATAATGGGTATTGTACCCGAAACATGTTGTGTTTGCCACTACTCGGAATAAAAGTTTGTTTGCAGTAATATATTTTTTTCCCTTCATTTATATTTGAACCAATTTTTGTTGGTTTTGTTACCTTGGCAGTGGTAGGTCATGCTGCCCATGGTAGCCCTCCAGAATATTCTGATTTTAGACCCTGGCCTGTTCCTGGACAATGCACTTTACACTGCCTGCCTTGATTCATTGCTTGAATCTGTACCCTGAGACCTTTACCTGTTTTGTAGGTACCCGTGGTACCTTGAGCATCTACCAATGTACCTTGAGCCTTGCATGTATCAGGACCTTCCTTCTTAACTTTTCTTGCCTGCCCATTCCTCAATATAGTTTGTTGCCTACCTCTTTGTATCCCAGTTTAGCTTCCTCCTTGGTCCTTACTAAATTATTTAAAATCCAATGACCCCTGGAGGTAGAACCAGGCCCCTGTTCCTGACATTTCACCAATCAAAATTCCAATATTAACCCCATCGAACATCAGGTTCACTTGATTGGGTAGAGCCAAAAGTTGCTCAGTACCAATTCCTGGTGCTCAAAAATGCATTACTTGCCCTACAAGCAGTGTCCCAAAGCTGAACAAAAGGCACCTCTTTATTAGACCTAGAGATGGGGCCAGAAATATCCCGAATTGCTCTCCATTATCTCTCTGAACACAAACTTGAACAAGGGCACTCATTTTATTTTCCAAGATCACTAAATTGCATGAGAACCATTGCCATAAGAGGTCTAAACACAATCCCCTTGCCTAAATTTGAAGTTTAGATACAGAGGGGATGACATTAATAAATGTAATTATGGAGGGGCCAAAATGGGTATTCTGGATAATGTGTCGCACAGCAGACTTTTGTCCCCATATTATTGATATTGACTGCTGTACTGAACCGTGATGGGCAGGTAACTATATTAGGTAATATTGTTCTGTAGTCTCCCAAAGCTATTACTATGTAGTACATACTAGCTTTATTTTATGTCCTTTTTTCTCAAATAGAATATCTAAACAAATTCAAATCATAAAAAAGTCATTATGAGATGTACACCTGCCAACACACACAAGGTTAACATTACAACTCATCTCTTTAGGCATGATGTATCTGCCATGAAAATCACACTATACAGCCCCCATTGTACCCTTACAAACATGTACAATAATAGATCATTAAATGAAATGCATAATGATAACAGATGGAAGGCAGCAGTAGGAGGACACGTTCTCAGGAAATTATTTCTCTGGCAGAGTCTCCATCTAATAATACAGTTTTTCCAGACCCCAAAACATGAAAAAAAAATCCTTTTGTTGTGTAAAGAATCAGATAGGCATTACATTCTCTTCTTTCCCAGAATAGAGATGGCGTGAAGGATGTTTTCAAAGTCCTGAATTTTTCATTTGAGGCAGAGTTCCTAAATATGTGTATGTATACACACAATTGCTTGCGCACACATGCACACTGTCATTGCTAAATACCAACTGTCTATTCAAGGCTTAAGTGGGAGTACATTAAAGATGTGGGACCACATTAAAAGTAAACCCTGCCTCCACTTTTATTATCATACTTGGGTATGTGTATAAAAGTATCTATGGAACAGAAATGCACATGAAGGACCACATGTCCAGGGATACACTAGATACCTGATCTTCTTATGGGTCAGCATCAGGCTAAAGTGATCCTGGCACTGCAGGGTGGAGGGGTTTGTAGTCAAACAGTAAACACAAGGGCAACCAAGAGAAAAATTCAGAACACTATAATATATATAATAAAAGCAGACAGGGCATGAAGAGTAGGTTAGCTAATGTAGACTATTTTATCTGGTATTTTTTTTTTAATTTTGTACTGTATAAACCTGCAATGCAGTAATATTTGGATGCTGACACTACCCAACAGTAATTGACTTGAATGGCTGTTGTTGAGTAGCTCTAGACAATAGTTCAGCTATAAGCATTTGTCTCTATGCGGAGATCCATTACGTAACTAGTATAAATATAGACTGAATATTGCTTTATTCTACAGTGATCCCACCAGGGCAGTACAAATATTCATTGTTTTCCTACTGCATTAATTTTGTTCTTTTGCATGTGTATGTAGCTTCAAACCTTGCACAGTGCTTAGCATTGCTCACTCACCTTGCTGGAGTCTTGGTTCTGCTCTGGGCAGGGAACAACCTGTGTAATGTTTGTATGCTCCCCCCTGGTTTTGTGAGAGAAAAGGGCCACAGCTGCCCTCCCCAAACATATATAGGTATAGGATCTGTTATCCGGAAAGCTCAGAATTACGGAAAGGCCATCTCCCATAGACTCCATTTTATCCAAATAATCCATACTTTAAACAAGATTCTGAGGTTATGCAAGGTTAGCAGCATCCACAAAATGGCTCCTGCCTGCTTGCTATAATTATGAATTCCCAGATTGAAGGAAACCAGATTCAAATAATGTATATTGTGTAATTAAAGTTCATTTTGCTTGACTAATATGATAAAATAGGATTTTGAATATTTTTTTGGGGTGAGTGGCCCCCTTTAAGGTATGGGGATCCAAATTGCGGAAAGATCCGTTATCCAGAGTCACGGGCATAACCGGTCCGATGTACTAGATAAATTTACTTTGGATGCAACTATTAGTAGAGCGTGTGTATTTGTGATACACATTATTGTGTCATTATTATATTAAGTAGGAGCAAGGACTGATGGGAATGATCTTTTGTTATACAGACTAGAGTTGATAGGCCTATCTAGAGGATCTCCCCAGTCTTGGATAGTTTCCATCAATTCATTTTATATTTGGCGCAAAAAATGTTCTTTAGTACACATTTTGAAAGAACTATGCTTGCACATAAAATTCTTTGAGCGCACCATAATTTGTTGTCTATGCTTGCTTCAAAACTTGTATGGGAATGCATGCATGCACAGCTTAGAGGGAACATTGAGCTCATCCTTTTTTCTATTGTGAGTCTATATCAAAACCTATACAATTTAGCATCAATACTTAATTACTGTATATATGAGGCCGGCAGATCTCTAGCAGGCCTATGAGACCCTATCCATTACTGCTTCAGACTACAGCAGAAGAGGTTATTTTGATCAGACTATCACCAAACCTTCGTCCATGATGTTCTGAAAAGATCTCCAGGCTGTTCTGTACAGTTGTATACAAAGTGTAGATCTGGGTTGGACAGGACGTATGTGACACTAATTCCCACAGACATTCCCTTGGAGATATGATTATGTACTGCCACAGTGTGTAATGCTCCAAGCACAGCAATGGAGAGCCACCTGATGCCTCAACATTCTTACACTTCATAATGTATCTCTTTATAGCCTGAAGTGTCAATATAATTTTTTCCCCAGTGTCACATTGTAAGCACAGATGGATGAATATCATTAATATGGTGAATGAATATTTCCAAGTTCCAGTATTTTTATGAAAACATTTTTCAAGTGAAATTCTTGCAGATTTATAACAATCTCTCCAACTGCTGCTGAACTAGAACTTCCCAAATTTTCTGGGACTATTTTCTAATGACCACTTTAAATGCAGCACATTATTATTTCAAAACAAGCAACACTATTCCCTTTTTTATGTTTAATGAATGGGAACCTTCCTATAACATTAGTTAGCTGGACCATATCTATGAACCACAATAAAAGTGCATCATCTTATAGTCGATGTTGCTGTTAGAAACACAGTAATGTGCCAAATCTCCTTCCCCACTAGCAAAACATGACAAGAGGCTGGAGAAATGCCCAAAGGTAGGGGTCAACAAATGAACAACTATCTTAAGATATTACAATTTTACTAAATATTTGCATTATACATAAATTTCACCTTTACTAAGAACAGTTTATGACCAGAGGATAGTTATTGCCTCAGCGCAGTTACCTACAGAAACCCTTCAGCTGTTGATCAGTCTATTACAGGTAGAATTATGAATTATAAAGGTGGTCGTACTATGGCCAATTTTAAACAGCATCCAACCAATTGTCTGTCAGGCTAATCTGATTGATTCCATACAACTGGTCATAAATGGCGGGGCCACATTTTAGCCCAAACAATTGTAATGGCAGGAAGTGAAGAGGAGCTGCAGCCTTTATCCATCCACACTTGCTGATATGATACATCAAAACATTATATTTTCACCCATGCCTAATCAATCTCCATTTAACAATAACAATTATCTTTGGTAAATGGATATTGGTCAGGATTGTCCTACCGGTATACAGGTATGGAACCCGTTATCCAGAATTCCTAATTAATTTGTTAAATTGTTTATCTCTATGGGTTCCTTTGCTCATGTAGCTGTTAGAGAGGAAAATGTTTGTGTTTATGTTTTATCCACATTTACAGCCAGTTGTGTAATTTTTTCTTTTCATGTTCTCTTTTTTTGCTCTTTTATTCAGTGAGATTTTCTTTTCCTTAACTGGTGCACTTTTCATGCAATTGTGTCACTTTGATGTGTTTTGTCATACTGTTTATTTTCAAATGCTAATAAATATAATTAAAAAAGAAAATAATTATATCCTAGTTGGATTCAAGTACAATGTACTATTTTGTTGTTTAGAGAAAAAGTCTTTTTAAAAATATTAATTCTTTGGTTAAATGGAGTCTATGGGAGACAACCTTCCCTTAATTCAGAGCTTTCTAAATAACTGTTTTCCAGATAACTGATCCTTTACCTGTATATGTACCAAAAATTGTAACCAAAATTTTGTTTCATGTTATTTGATCAGTATCTATATTGCCAGCTTTAAGCCTTAATAGTTTGCTGCAGGTTATGGCTGTGGGGCAAATCTGCCACCCACAGTAGGTGGGCACTATAATTAGGCAAACACATTTGTTTCTGTTCTTTGTGCAAATCAATAAATGTCCCTATTACTTTTCTGTAAGGTTTGTACATGCAAACTAGCACTGTGACTATTATATTCTCAGGTCTGGATTTAATATCCAGGTGCCCCTAGGCAGGATCTGCTCACTCCCTTTCCCTAACTGTCTCCTCCCCTTTCCCGTCACTTCCCCTACCTGTCTCCTCCCCTTTCCTGTCCCCTTCCCCTACCTGTCCCCTCCCCTTCTAATACCTCTCTTTTCCCCCATCCTCCTCCTTAATGCACATGCGTGTGCACATGTAGAACTGGTCAGGCACTGGAGACATGCAGGAGATTTTCAAATGCCATTCTCCAGTGATGGTATTTGGATGCTTTTGGGCCTGTATATACACATTTGTCCTAGAATTTGGCAGCTGGGAAATTCTGTTAAACTGAAGAGTTTATGCAATCATCTCCGGAGAAAACATGCGAGCTCATGGCTTAGGGCTGAAGGATTCCTTCATGTGTGATTATAGAAGATTTAACACAGTGATACGAGTGTGCACGTCTGTTTTTATCCAACAGCAGATATATGATTCAGAAGACTTTCCCGTCACCACAAGCTGCAGCCTTTAACACATTTCTATAAAACAGCAACAATAATTGGAGGCAAATCTACCATCAAATAAATCAAAGTAATCGGTAGTGATTTTTGACAGGCTCCTTGCCATGTGATCTGTGTGAGGCTTCATGTGGTATGAGCAATCCCTAAAGCAACTTTGCGTGCGGCAGTATATATAGAAAACATAGGGCAGAATATTATCTATATATTTTGTGAGTGGTGAATATAATTTTTCTTTTACTGCTATACCATTTGGCTCAAGAGAATCTCCTCCTCCTGATTCTATTTATTTCTCTCTAAATGTAACCCAAGATCTATGTGTCCTCTCTACCCCAGATGGCACATGACATTGCAACAAGGGATTATTTTGTGGACACTGACAAACTAATCGTGGAAATATATAACGGCCATACACTAGGGTGCATTGTCCTTTAAAGGGGAACTAAACCCACATAGAAAAATAATGAATCACAGTTAATGTAATTGCAAAAATACTAATTCAAATGGCAAATCGGAGGAGTAAGTGTACCAGCATTTTCTATTTGGGTTTGAATTCCCTTTAAAAAGGTTGATCACCTTTAAAAGTGTAGAGAGGCATATTCTGAGACAATTTGCAATTGGTTTTCTTTTTTCATTATTTGTGGCTTTTGAGTTATTTCGCTTTTTAATCAACAGCTCTCTAGTTTGTATTTCAGCAGTCTGGTTGCTAGGGTTCAAATTATTCGAGCAACCATGCATTGATTTGAATAAGAGGCTGGAATATGAAGAGGAGAGGGCCTGAATAGAAAGAGTAATAAAATTATCAATAAGTTAATTCAATCTTTTTCTTTGTATAGAGCTTCAGGTACACTTGATAACTTGAGAATGTAACTTTATACAGGATTGTGTGCAGTAAAAGATCTTGGTTGTTCTATATTTACCAATATGGCTGGGTGCCTTTGTCCCAAATGATGCATTTATGGTGCATGTGTATGGCACAGGCAGATCTGGAAAGGTTGTATGGACCATCACTCAAAGAAAAAGAAGCCTTAAGCAGCAACTGCAGGAGTGAGAAAAATCCTTTTAAAAAAAAAAAAAAATCATTTGATATAAATAATGAATTTGTTGGAGCTGTATAATTTGGCCTTTATGAGTAAGTGAAAAATTATAACTTAAGGGCAATATACAAAACATGCTGCCCACTCTATTGATTTGGCTTATTGAAAACATTATAGACTTTGATGTAGAAGCAGGAAACCGTCTACAGCAGATACAGATGGGGCAGACATTATTGACGTGTCAGACATATGATGCACCATCTGTACTTTGCAACCGAAAGGTCCCAAGCTGCCTCTAAAAAAGTGTGATGATTACATTAGATAATTGGCTCTACCCATAGATAAATAGATTTAGAGGGTAAAAGGTTAGGGAGTGTAGGATACACTAGCTATGAAACCTTAGTATGGTTATGTGTGTAAATACACCACCTTGCCCTACTGTAATTGGTTAGAAGCAGTACTCTGCACATGATAGTCTGACAGTGTGTAAGGAGGGGAGAAAATAAAATAGCTGCTTAATTTTAAAGAGGAAATATGAAACTTTATTTAACTTAAAGATAATGGATTGAAAAACCCTTGGAATTACATGTAATTATATTTGGGTACAGGGTCGGAATGGGCCAGGGGGACACCGGGAAAAAACCCAGTGGACGCGGCCCAGACCCCTTCCCCCGATCTGTTGGTCCCCCCAAAAAAACAAGCTGCAGCGGCATGCGCCATCATATGCGCACTGCCGTTTGCACATGTGCATAAGGGGCCCGGAGTTGGTGTATGCGCACGGGGGCCCTGGAGTTGGCACATGCACATGGGGCCCCTGGAGTTTGCATATGTGCGCTGGGGCCCACAGAGGTTTGGAACCCGGTGGGCCCCCAATGTCCAGTCCGACTCTGTTTGGGTGGATTTCTTAGAAAGGAGTCGTGTATTGTGGCTGCTATGACTGTTTAACCTTGTGTATTAATGCTCACACCTGTAACCCCCCTTCCTTGTGTAGTGTGAAGCTCCTCTCCCCTCTTTGAGGTCTCCATAGTCAGAGAGAGAGGGAAGGAGTGCTCAGAAAGCAAAAGTGGGCTAGACAAGGAAGGACTGCAGGTCTGCTGCTTATAATAAAGAGGAATAGGGCACATGGTTGAGCTGAGTCAAGTCATAACTGGAATGCTTTTCAAATGCAGAATTTGAGCATTCTTGTTGTTTAAATAAAACCTGAAAAATTATTTTGTGTAATTCTGAGGCAGTTATAATATATTTTACCTATGACCAAATCATTAGACTTCTATTTTTAAAGGGAAAATGTCTATTTTATATATGTAACATGAACACTAAAAATCTCCTATAATATTGTGTTTGCATTTAATCATTTGATGCACAGGGCAACTAACTATACATATATAACTTTGCTTCATTTCTAGAGAAAAAAACTCTAATGAACCATCTGCAGAAGCAGCACAGTACAACAGGTCCCTTGGCCTGAGTGAAATCTTTTCACATTCACTTATCAAAATTAAAAAAATAATTATATGATTCCCAAAGACCATTCTAAGGTACAAATGGTTTACAAACCATTTGTTAGAACAAAGCTGGGAGACTGAAAATCTAAAAACTTATCTCAGAGGCGGTAGCTGGTCTAATATCCGTTTACCTGGAAATACCTGGAATATGTGGATTTTGTCTTTTCAGTTAACAATAATATATGTGGGTCTCTTGTGTTCTTTCTTATCGTATATCTTTTTCAAGACTTTTAAATAAGGCTACATATTTAACCACCAACAATGACTCTATTTCTTTATGCAAGAGGCAGAAATCTGATTATATATTGTATAATCAGTATGTAAGGATAGTATAAGTCACTAAGGCAGTGATTTACCAATAAGCTACTGGGCCCCCGCAAGAAAATCTTCAGAAGGGCCCACTATGCTCTAAATCTTACCAGCACACGCTTCTATCTGTGCCCGCTCCCTTGCATATCCGTCTGTGTGTGAGCGAACCTACTTCCAAAAACAGTGTGAGTATGAGTTGTACTGTGAAGTATTCTGATTATAGAGGGTCTGCTTCCTCTTCATGCAACTGTACTGAGGAGTTACATGACCTTGGCAGTTCATGGCTGGGGAGGTCGATGAATGGATTTGGGTGGATGAACAGATTGGATAGATTTGGGCAGAGGGATGGGTAGGTTGGTGGATGGATTGATGGGCAGGCAAAATTGGATGGGTGGATGGACAAGGTGTGGTGGACAGTTACTTCTGGATGGTCCTGCTAGGAAGGCCGACTTAGAGGGAATAGCACCGGCCGTCAGGTTGTTTTTGCAGACAGCGAAATTAATTTAGTGGGCAGGAGTGTGTAATCATAAGTGACTCACTTCAAACATTTATTTGTGAAAAATTGCCACAGCAAATAGTTTTAAATTATAAAAATCAATGCATAGGCATTACTTCATAACATACCACAAGGCAATGTCTTCCTCATGTCGGCCCCTCCCTCCTGACGCATTTTGCGCCACTGACGATCCTCTGATGAATATAATTTGAAACTATTTGCTGTGGTGATTTTGCACAAATGTTTGAAGCGAGTCACTTTGTATGTTTCATCAATGAATTCTGTGTGCATTGAGACTCTTGCATATTGCTCACATGTAGGTGGTATGTATCCACATTATTAAGTTTATTTATGATAGTGACTGTGTGATCAGCATCTTGTGGATAGATGGTTGGGCAGAGCAGTGTTCAGAGTTGTGGCAACAGGCAGACATGGAGGGGTAGAGGTAGCACCGTAGAGAGTGAAAGTGGCCTGGGGTACTTTGAGAGACACACTAACTAGATTAGTTTGCATGCCACCGAGTTTTAAACAGCACAATTTTACGTAGGAGCATGCCAAAGTTTTTTTTTTTTTTTCACCAGTGTCTTCTTGCCCAAAAAACTTTGGGGGGGGGGGGGGGTTAGAGCTACTGAAAACCAATTCAACTAATGGACCCAGTAGCGGAGCTTTCGAAAAAAAAAAAAACCCACTACATTCTATAAGCAAACTCCTTTAAAAAAAACATTGTAAACATTAGTACTTCCATTCCAGACGCCTTTGGGACTTCAGGCAGCGCAAGTACAATATTCTCAGACATTTTCAGGCTGAAGAAAATTAACACAGAGAAATGAATGCACCAGCAAGAAATAATACTTACATTCTCTAGCTGGTGAGCTAGCTAACTCTTGGGGTCCAGCCTGCGCAGGGTTTTGCTTTGATTGCCGCATAGCACTTTGAATTTAAATATTCTTTTATTTCTCAAGCACCAGTAGCTTCTCTGATAACTTCTGTCAGAATGGAACTGCTGCCTGAAGGTGATAGGTCTCCAATATAATGCATTGTACAGTAACATGTATTGTGTACTGGACTTTTTAATATATTCATTTAGCCAGATTCTTTTGTGTGCCTTGATATTTTTTATTTTTTTTTTAGAATCTTTGTATATTTATTATGACAGACTCTATAGTGCATGTTATGTTGCTGCTGCTTCAGGCGCTTATTTGAGCAGTGAAGGTGAGTGGGATATAGAAGGAATGAAAAAGAACACTGATAATAAGGACAGTGGAAATAATTGGATGAAACTACCATTTCTCAAGGCTAGATGAAAGCAACAGAATAGCTATGCAAGTCAGACAGTGCCTCTAGTACACTTCCTCCTCTTCACACCATTTTTTACTTAACGTTTTCATATTTTTTTTAAAGTTTTTAAAACTTTAGCTTTTTGCTTTATGTGTTTCTTTGCTCTATGTCTCTATGACCTCCTGACTTTGTTTTTAAAAAAAAAAAAATGCATAGGGAGGTATGGTTATGGCTAGTGATGGGCGAATAAATTTGCCTGGCGTGCATCTGTGGGGAGTTTCTGCATTTCACCGCCAGAGAATAAATTTGTAAAAATTCGTCAGCGGCAAAAACATTTTTGGACGCGCGGCCGAAGCGTCACTCGAGTCAAAATCGCCCTGCGTCAACACTATTTAGACACCCATTGACTTTAACACTGGAATCAAAATTGACGCGGTCGTCAATTTTAGAGTTTCACTAAGTTTTTGTGAATTTTTTGTCGTCCTGCAAATTTCGCCGCAAAGCAAAACGGGAGAAATTTGCCCATCACTAGTTATGTGTTATAATGTCAAACAGGCAACCTATCAGAATCGATATTGATTGACCGCTAATGGTTCATTTACTAGGTACAGCCAGGACTACACCAAGAAATCTTTTCAGTGAATGATATCTGGTCTGAGAACCATGGGTAAAGGGAGAAGGCACGGTGAGCTATCTCCCTATAGTATTTATTGTAAAGCAGAAAACAACGTGCCTTATTCCCTTTATTTGTAGTTCAAATTGGTTTGGAGAAGCGGAAGCTAGGAATCAGGGAGCACCAGCATGAAATTAAAGTAAAGTAAATTAAGTGGTGTGCAAGAGGTTGATTGTACCTGATCTGAGAATCCAGTTGACTTTTTTTCCTTCCATCTCCTGTCTCTTGACTTGACATCTATTTAGAGTTTAATACCTTAAAGGACATGGAAAGCCCCAAAACATAAAGACCACTAATGATAGGGTCAATGATGACGTGGTGGATTACATACATGAGATTCACTGCATCATTAGAGCTTTGTCAATCTATTACCTGCTGCAGTTGGTAAATGTATTTGTCTCCTACTATATGAATCTGCTTGTCATTTTGACTAAGTACTGTAGGCTCTTCAAGAGTTTAGAAAAATGAGGTTGTTCAATATGTGGTGCTGTATTAAAATTGTATATATCTAACTTCTCACTCTACAGGTCCTGAGCAATTTAGCTCAAAGAGCTTTGCTGTTCAAGCCCAGAAGAAGATCCTCAGTAAGATGGCAACAAAGACCATGGCCAACATGCTTATTGATGACACAAGCAGTGAAATATTTGATGAGCTCTTTAAAGTAACCAAGGAATATGTAAAAAACAAGAAAGAGGCCCACAAGGTCCTGAAGGACCTTGTAAAGGTTGCAGTAAAAGTCGGCATTCTGTACAGAAATAAACAGTTCAGTCTGGAAGAACTTGAAATAGTCGAAAACTTCAGGAAAAAACTGAATCAGACCTGCATGACTGCAGTCAGTTTCTTTGAGGTTGAGTACACGTTTGATAAAAATGTGCTTTCCGGACTGTTGCACGAATGTAAAACTCTTCTTCATGAATTGGTGCAGCGCCATCTAACACCAAAATCCCACAGTCGCATCGACAGGGTTTTTAATCATTTTGCTGATGTGGAATTCCTTACTGCCCTCTATAGCCTTGAAGGAAATTACAGGCCGTACCTCAAAAGGATTTGTGAAGGGGTCAATAAATTACTTGATGAAAGGGTTCTTTAAATTGTTGCCTTCAGGAACATCGTGTTTATAATCCCACTAAGTGAAAACTGCATTTTAATGGCCTTGTCATTCCAGGTGGCCGGATAACAGTACAGCACACGTCTGTCTAGAGTGCAGTGTTTGCTTTCTTGTCAGAGGATTGGAATCTGTTATCTTTACACGTTCACTGAATGAGGCCTTTGTTGCTATTATGAATACGTATACCTTCAGCAAAGAGCACATCAACAGACATCTGTAAGCAACTTCATTGAACTGGTGGCTCAAGCAGAACTGAACTTGATCTAACAGTAAGCATCAGAGAAATGGATTCCCAAGCAAAGCATCAGAGCACTGTTTCTTATGAAGTACTTTGTATTTTCATTTAGTACTGCTATACCATGTTCAAGCTTTCCAGCAAAAGCAAAGAACTGTGATAATCACAGGGGAGCAACCAGACATACAGAATGTTCCATTGTACCAACACCTGCTTTCTTCTAAGTTACCTTATCATGCAAAGGATCAACAAACTCCAGTCATGGTATCATCGTGTTTCACTTGTATGTAAAGTTATGTAATCATGCGTTTGAATACATTTTGGTACAGTTTATATATACGATGAGCAGAAATGTATTACACCCCCTAGTAACCTTTTAGCCTCAACATGATGGGCGCAAATTAAAAGGTAACTATAATAGTTTGTCAATGGAGGGACCAAGAGCTATTTCAGATATATTTTCACACAGTGGTAGTTAGGTAGCTACTTCACAAAATCAGTAGTAAATTAATCCACCAACTAGGAAAAATGGTATTAACCTGTAAACTGTAAAGTATATTCCACCAGGCAGTATAAAGTATATTCCACCAGGCAGTATAAATATATTTTTTTTCAGTAATCTAAAATGCAGCGAGAGTATGAAATAGAGATGGGGCCCCCCAAAATCTCTCAATTCAGTATTCAGCTTTTCTACTATTGATATACACCAGTATGACTGCCATTACTACCATTTATTCTATATGCAATCTGATGTCCCACTTCCAGCACTCATCAGGGCAGTTTGGAGAAAATAGGATAGGAGATAAAGGAATTTTCCTAGGCCTAGGCTTGCAGAGTTATATTATCCTGGATAATATAATTCTGTAAGCCTAGGATAATTCCTTTACCTCCTATCCTATTGTATCCAAACTGCCCTGATGAGTGCTGGAAGTGGGACATCAGAATTATCCATTCTCAACTTGGTGACTTTAATGAGGGTTGGTTTTGTTTCTTTGCATCAATAATAAGAACCCACAAATATATTGTATCCACAGTCATGTACAGACCCTGCCAGCGTAGGTTATTGAGTTCACGTGAAGTCATAACCCTATATAAATAAGAACAAAACTCTCGATATACTATTTGCTTACATGTAAAAACTGTGATTTCAGTTGGTGCTCAGGGTTTGTGGAGGATACACGTACAAGGATATTTGTTCTGGTTAAAGGACAAGGAGGGGTAAAGCCATTTGCATTTTGATTGGCACTCCCAGTGATATTAATTGCTTACCCCATACTTGGCCATACATGAACCCAAATTCTTTGGAAAAAGCTTCTACTGGCGGACCTGCTGCAGAGAATAGCTGGGAACAAGAAGGAAAATGCCATCCAATCACCCTGCCATTAAGTAACCCTGGGCCAGTGCAATTTTAAAAGAAGTGGAGCACCAATTTGGGATAAGTGATTAAATTCAGTGGGGTTGTATAACCAATCCATCCCCCCCCCAGTAACTTTAGCTTGATTTGCCCTTTAAAGAATATACATTTTCTAAACAAAAGCAGTTAAAGGGATACTTTTCTAATATATTTCTTTAAAAAGACAAGGTGATATGTGAAGACATCTACCTACTTTGTTGGATCTATAATAGTATTTTCAGGCGATAAAGGTGAACTATTATAAGTCTGTGAACAATCATATCAAAATAAATAATGTGGGAAAAAAAGCCGATTTGTAAAATGTATTTTCCAAAAAAAAAGACAAATAGTATCTTAGCATGAGTGTGCGGTTATTGTGCAATATTTGTCGTGTGCCAGTTCATTTTCTAGTGCAATGTTCTGCTGCCAGACTGATGCAGCTGGTGATATAAAACACAAGGTACAGTATTATCTCTGGTTGAATAAAATGCTTTTTCAAACAGTTACTTATAGAACGATGCATAACCAACAAGATGCTCTTGTTCCACCTTGTTTGCCTGGTTGCTGTATAGTCCTGTAATAAACCAACTCTAATTCAGTGAACAGGAAATGGCTTTAAACATGGCTTCTGTCTTGTTTGTTTTTCAAAAGGTTCACACACAGGCTTTCTAGTGTTAGGGGACTTTATTTTGCAGGAAACATACCTTGCTATGTAACATCCATAAGAGCGGTATTCTCATGTATCCACACTTTTCCTATTTAGCTGGCACACTGCAGAAAGCCTTTTTTATTTTCGTTTGCATGTCCCCATTGTTTATAGAAACAGTAACACTGTATTTAATTTAGTATGTTATAGCATGTACTATTCATAGCACCATTGCAATCAGTCTACATTAATTATTTATACGTTTTGCATTATTCACCTTCCTCTGTTTTTCCAGCTTTTAAATGGGAATTACCGATCCAGGCAGCCAAAAAAACTACTTACTTAATAATTTTATTATTATTGTTACTTTTTAGTCCTTATCTTTCTATTTAGCCTCTCTCCTACTACTACTCAAACCACTGCCTGGCTGCTAAGAAACATCCCCATATCATGATGCTTGTGCCGCCATGCTTCACTGTCTTCACACTGTACTGTGACTTGAAATCAGTGTTTGGGACAAACGATCTGTGACTCCTAGACCCAAAAATAACAATCTTGCTTTCATCAGTCCACAAAATGTTGCACCATTTCTCCATAGGCCAGTCAATGTGTTATTTTGCAAATAGTAAGCTCTTCAGCATATCTTTTTTTTTTTCAACAATGGGACTTTGGGGGGGCTTCTTGCTGATAGCTTGGCTTCACATAGGCGTCTTCTAACTGTAACAGTACTCACAGGTAACTGTAGACCTTCTTTGATCTTCTTGGAACTGATCATTGGCTGAGTCTTCTACTCATTCATATGGTCGTTTTTCAGGTTTTGGTTGCCATTTCAAAGCATTTGAGATCATTTCAGATGAGCAGTCTATCATTTTCTGCACATCTTTATATGTTTTCCCCTCTCCAATCAACTTCCTATCACTATAACCAGCATGCACAACATTTGATGCCTTCCTTTCTTAAATAAACCTCACTAATTGAACTCCACACTGCTATTATTTGGAACAAGCTATTATTATTTTTAACATTTATATTTTATTTTGAAGAAGCCTCAATTAATGATTGTCACACAGAATCAGCATCATGCATGGCATGACTGTTGGTTTTCTATTACTCTAATACACCTACTAGTAAATTATAAGTAGTTTATAAGTAGAAATAGAATTTCAACAGTGGTTGATCATCTTAGTGATGATGGACTGCTATTATTGTGAACACTGTGTGCATGCTTGCTAACATACTGTATATTTCTGTTTAAAAAGCAAAATTCTTAACCATTCTCCTCTTTTTGCAGCAGTTACTGATTAGAAGTCCGTAACCTTGACAGCAAAGAAAAAAAAAAAAACACTTCCAGTATCTTCAAAAGCTTGGGTATTTAGACAATTGATCCAATGTAATATTCAGGTCCCTTGTTGCTACCAGACATCTAAAAGTTGATTTATTCCAGAAAACTGCTTCTGCAAAGCTTTTAATTCTTCATCTGCTAATGGGAAAAGAAGTAATGCTGAAAGAGCAGAAACTTTAGCTGTCAAGTAGGTCTCAAACTCTCATCAAAAAGCAGACATGCAGGGAATCCAAAATGTTTCCCTAAAACTTTTATTTTGCTTTATGGCCCAATTCAGTGACATGCTATTCGATTTGGTTGAATGTATTAGAGGCAGTTTTTCATTCATAAGGCAGTGCTGAATCTCTAAATCATTATCTTTACATTGGGCTCTTCCTCAGATTTTCTCTGCATTTTTCTAGCACTCCCGCATCTTTCCTACTTTGATTGAAGGTTGGGGCCCCAAACCTGGCCCAGCAAAGTCTCTTAAAATCTCAAAATAGAGATCCTCCCTGCATTCTGCTGTCATATGAAGACTTCTTTTGGTCACTGCAGAATATTTTTCACCTCTGTTCAACCATGGCTCATCTTACACACATGAACATGACTCGAATTGTTTCTTAGTTCAAAAAGATAATCCTTAGGAAATAAATATTTAATTCTTGCAAACATAATTGGTAGTCAGTCTTTGACATATTCTTTTGAGAATATTTTCCTTGAATTACCTGAGCCTATAGAAATGAAGACAAGCATTACCTAGGGTTTTATGAGAAACCATAATGACACACATCTAATTATACTAAAATGTTGAACCAGAGACTTTGGGTTCAGACTTTTTCCTCTGGATTAGGTTTAAAATAGGTATTTTTATTTGATTAAACTACTGCAATACTGAACAAGTCTTTGTACAATCTAAGCTAATCAGTTAACCATGAACGATATTTTTGGTATGATACTTTAAAGGGATACTGTCATGGGAAAAAAAAATTTTTTCAAAATGAATCAGTTAATAGTGCTGCTCCAGCAGAATTCTGCACTGAAATCTATTTCTCAAAAGAGCAAACAGATTTTTTTATATTCAATTTTGAAATCTGACATGGGGCTAGACATTTTGTCAACTTCCCAGCTGCCCCCAGTCATGTGACTTGTGCTCTGATAAACTTCAGTCACTCTTTACTGCAAGTTAGAGTGATATCACACCCCTCTTTTTCCCCCAGCAGCCAAACAAAAGAACAATGGGAAGGTAACCAGATAACAGCTTCCTAACACAAGATAACAGCTGCCTGGTAGATCTAAGAACAACACTCAATAGTAATAACCCATGTCCCACTGAGACACATTCAGTTACATTGAGAAGAAAAAACAGCAGCCTGCCTGAAAGCATTTCTCTCCTAAAGTGCAGGCACAAGTCACATGACTGGGGCAGCTGGGAAATTTACAAAATGTCTAGCCCCATGTCAGATTTTAAAATTGAATATAAAAAAAATCTGTTTGCTCTGTTGAGAAATGGATTTCAGTGCAGAATTCTGCTGGAGCAGCACTATTAACTGATTCATTTTGAAAAAAAAATTTTTTCCCATGACAGTATCCCTTTAATATTCAGAATTATTTCTTTTCATCAAAGGAAAAAACATCATTCCGTTGTGGCAAATCAAAGGAAGACAAATGGGAAACAAGAAAAGAGGCATATGATCAAAATTGAACAAGAGGAAACCTATTAAAAAGAGCCAGCCTTATTTGTTAGTTCTAATTCTAAATGAGTGCCAAAGGGTTTCTCTTTTAAACAGCATAAAAATAAAACCTTTTTACATTCATGATTGTGCAAAATAAATTAGCAGGTACTGAAACACATCACTTGCTGGGAAATGAAAAAAAAAAAAGTTTAGTAAAAAAGTTCAATAAAAAAAAATCTCTTTTTAAGTCTTGTAGCGATTCACCATGCTGTACACTCAGGAGTCCACGGATTGGTAGCTAGAATGTAGCTTTGGCATTCAGTACAAAGGATGCAACCATGTAAACATCAGCATTGCTAGAAGTAGGCAACAATGGTCACTGTTCTTCTAATGCCTTTTGGCACTGATGTAGTAAACAGTCCGGCAGAGTGGAAGAAAGTGATCTGATCCATAATGTCAGAAGCCCAGAACTGAAGTGACAGTGTAGCAGGGAGGGCACTGTGGGGAGCATCTGGCATGCAGCTAACCCTTCATCACCTTAACAAGAAAAAAAGAATACAAATAATAACAGTTAGTCACTTCATATTCATTTTTATTATTATCATTTTTATAGCACTAACAAATTACAGTGTTTTTGTTCTTCTTGTTCAGTGATTTCTTTGAGTCTCCTGTGCTGCTAAATGACATATTACAGTACAATGATGTGTGAATGAGTCACATGGGAAGGCCCATTTATCACAGGTCGAATTTCGAATTCATGTGCGTTTTTTTTAAAAATTCGAATATACTCGCAATTCGACTGGGAGGTTATTTAAGAAGAAATGTTAACGGCTAATGTTTGATTGAATGGTTCCAACCCGGATAATTTGAATTGTATTCGATTTGTATGCGATTCATACAAATTTTTCTCCCGAAAAAAACCTTGAATGTGAGGAAGGCTATTAACATCTCCAAATGGCTCAGCGGACCTCAGCCATTGACTTGTACATGTAATTGGCAGGTTTAAGGTGGAGAATATTTGGAATTAGGACTGTTTTCATGGTCGAGTTGTGATAAATCTCACATTTGAATTTAGATTCGCATAGGTTGATTAAAAATCGAATGTTTGAATTTTTAAACTCGAAAATTCAAATTGAGTATTCGAACCCTTGATAAATGTGCCCCATACAGTCAAACATCTGTATAGGAAGTGTTGACAGGCAGATGTTTAAGTAATGCTCTGCCTATGGCAGCCCTGGAGGTGACAGGTACAACAACATTTCAAAACACTGTGTTCACCACCTGGGTACAATATGCAGAACTGCTTTGAGCCGTCTCACAACCACAGTACATTAGAACATCTCATCCACTGACAATCTCTTCATCAGGTGCAGTCTATGCAAAGTGCATAACAAACATGACATAAGAATTCGGTGTAGATATGAAATGGTGTAGATGGGATTATTAGCCATACATTTACATTTGTTGAAATAATGGAATGTCAATTGAAGGGTATATAGAGGTGCACATGGTAATCTTACCTATAATTTCGACAATATAAAGGTTAATTCCCTGCTGTAAGGTGCGAAGAACCCCTGTGAGAGACTTCTGGCCACTGACGACTGTTATCTTGTGTTTCAGTTCACTTGTGTACGAAGGCCACATTTTGCCAAATTCTTCAGTTGAAATACTTAAAGGTCTACATGAGGAAAAAGAGATATCAATTTTGTACAAATGCTCAGTTAGCTTCCCTTCCTAATAACTATATATACACACACACACCCAAGAGCTAGAACTGGTAGGGGGGGGGGGGCATCTTATCCATGGGAGAGTGTTTTTATCTGCACAAACATTTCTAAGGGGCCATGCAATGTGCCTAATTCTACAATACCCCATGAGAAATATAATGGTTTAAGCTAAAGATATAGTGAATAAAGTACCCCCTCTTGTAAAATATAAGGATATTATAAGTTACCGAGGAGTTTCATGACCATATAAAAACACGAGGCCAAAGGCCGAGTGTTTTTATACAGGTCATGGAACTCCGAGGTAACTTCTAATATCCTCATATTTTACAACTGGGGGTACTTTATTTATTATAATACACAAATTTCAGTGAGTCATGTGACCGAAATGACATCAGAACTCACCGTTTATAACTGGTGACATCAGAACTCACCGTTTATAAGGATATAATTTACAAGATATTCATGGCTTTTGTGTATTATATACTCCTATATATACTGTATAAACTACAGAGATATCCTCCAATATGTTAGCTCTGCATTGCAGCTTTAATGCTTAAAGGCTTTAACACACAGGCAGATTCGGGGAGATTTAGTCACCTGGTGACTAATCGCCTCTTTGCGGGGCGTCAATCTCCCTGAACTGCCTTACCCCTGCTATAATGAGAAAACGCCAGCGCCAATGCACTCGCGGCGCTTCAATTTCCGGAGTCGCCAGAAGTTTCCTCATGAGACTATTGAAATCGAGTCCGTTGGCGCTGGCATTTTCTCATTATAGAAGTCGGAAGGAAGTTCGGGGAGATTGTCGCCCCGCAGAAGAGGTGATTAGTCGCCAGTCGACTAAATCTCCCGAATCTGCCCTTGTGCTAGCTCCCAAAGTGTATAAGGGAGTCTCACAGAACGTCATAGGTAAAGCAGCAAGGTTCACAAAGTGCAGTGGGTAGAAGCTACCCATGAATTGTATAGTAAAGCTTAGACTGAAATCCATTTTAAAAATAACCCTACCCTACAGAAAACAGGCAACTTAACAACAGGAGTATAATGTTGCTTAGGGGATCCCCCTAACAAACATGCCATAATAAGTGTCTGTGTTCTCTCGAGAACAAAAACAACTCGAAATTGTATACCTGCATTACTAAACTATCTTCCCAGTTGCAGTGCAGTCGTTGGCTGATCAGAACAGGGCTGTATAAAACAACATACCTTATAAAGTCCACCAGCTGGAAATCTACAGAAAACGTGAGCTGAGAAGGCTCCTCCAGCTGTGACTGGTAACTGATACAGCCATACACTGCTTCTGTAGAGCAAGGGCTCAGCATCTGTACACTGCCCCAGCACTGCTGCCTGCCAAGTGCATCAACCTGGGAGAACTGGCAACGAAGACTTGAGGAGATCTGCATGATACAGATGGAAAATGAAGACCAATCATGTAACAGAAATACAGTTACTTGTCCTATAATAAATAACCATGTCATTTTTTTAAACGCATAAGAGGATTTTTAGGCATTGTTCCTATAGAACTACTCACCGCGCAGTTTTGTGAATCTTCAAAATTAACACTGATATTCTGAATTCCTGAAGAAGTCCTATTGACAATTATTATGGCAAGCAGCAAACTTTCTTCTTTCCATACTTTGCTAAAGTATAGACTTAAAGCGTCATTGCTTGCAGTCTCTCTGACAGATGAATGAGGGTACTGGGCAAGATCAGGCATCAGGGATGGCACGTGGGACACACTGCAAGTTTCTTCATTAGGCAAAGTGGTTTGCAATGTTTTGATAATATCCATGTTAGTGTTGGCAAACAAAGATGAAGAAACACCCCCTTCCCCTAGAGTATCAAGTTGCTCTCTTGATGCGTTGGAATCTAGTAACCTAGAGTTCATCAAGTGCATGTCAGATGTTGGTGGAGTGCAGCTGTCTCCATCAGAAGAGAGATGGCTGGGCAGGGAAGACGACTCTTCATTCATTACTTTATTTCTACCCATCTTTGATTTCCTTTTGAACTTCTTTGGCGTATGCTCTGTTTTACCCATCTGTACAACAGAGATGAAGTAAACCACAGCTATTAAAATAGCCATATTAATAGTAACTCAGCCAATAGGTGACACAGAAATTAAATCCAATAATATAAGAACAATATTGCATGCAGGGAGAAAGGTATAATATAAAATGCTAGAGCAGTGCATTCCCTTATCAGATAATTTTATTAATATTCATTCATTTTTACTGCTGTTTTTAATCACACCATGTACAGTTTCTCCACATTTAGAAGGGTGTTGTTGAAGAAGAAAGAACTAATACAATTTTATACTTTAATATAGGGTTGTCAAACTTGTCACCCTCTAGGTGTTAGGAATTACAGTTCCCAGCATTCTCCTGCAGGGGTGTGGGAGCTGAAATTCAGTGGATGCAAACGGATTTTCCCACTTTTACATTTGAGGAAAATTCTGATTCTTCTAGCCAGCAATAACACTCCACCAACCATGTGATAAGAACAATCATTATCAAATACACAATTTAGCAGCAGAATGTGACAAAATCCTACCAGGCTGACAGCATTGGACCCAAGGCCAACAAACAGGGTAGAAGCTAGCTGCCTCTTCTCTTTCTCTTCCTCTGTAATGGGCGCCAAACTCTCATCAGTCCGTTGAGGTTTCTTGTTCCCACTCAGTGAAACCACGCTGTCCAGAGGGGCTGAAATAGACTCTGGCTCAACTGATGTACCTTCCTTTTTAAATAGGTAACCCTCTTTGCCCCAAAGCTTCTTCACGCCATCAAGCTTAAGACGAGTATCTCTATTAAGAGACAAAAAAAAAAAAACATGCAAATGTTACAAAGTATATTTATATAGTAATATTGAAAGCGAGAAAGAAACAACAAAAAACAAACCTTAAAGTCTAACAATTAGAGAAGTAGGTTACATATTTTCATTCTCAGTATTTCCCCTGTAGTAAAGAACATCTTATACATAGGCCTATATATACTTCTCTCCTACAGTTTCTTTGGTGAGAGAGAGTAAACAGAGACCTTTATTTGTATATAGCATCCCAATGATGCTACACTAAATACTAATTTAAATCTCCATTAATTTAAACCTCCATAAAACAATAAAATAGTTTGCCTAGATTTCCTACAGTCTCATATACAATGCACCCATAACATTATACCAATAAAATTATCTCCACGCTGGTAAGTGCCATAGTATTTAAACAAAGAGAGTGTAAGTTCTACAGATCATTGCCCTGTACTTCTGCAATTGACAAAAGGGAAAGCATGTATAATACAACTGGATATCATTGCTCTCCATTATTCCTTTTAAAGAAAAATGATATTACCTATTAGATAAATGTGGATATAAAGGACATTTCCAGCAAAAAAAGTACAAGGATGTTGAAATGATAAGTTTGACAGATAAAACTACAAACGTTAAAGGGTTTGTTCACCTTTAAAGTTCCCTTTTTTCAGTTCAGTTGGTTTCAGACCTTTCCCCAGAAATAAAGACTTTTTCCAATTACATTGTATTTTCTATTTGTGACTTTGTTTCTATATTGAAGTGAGAATTTTAATTTTTTACCTTCTAAGAGGAGGGACGGGGGGTCACCAACTCTTTAACTGTTTTAAATTGATACATTTAGTTCATTCATTTGTTATCTTTATGCCTGCTGGGATAAAAGCAACCGTTAGAATATTAGTTGCTAATATTCCACAAATGCTGCTGAGAAATGTATCAAGTAAATGGAGAAAATTCAGAATCTGATCCTGAATAACTGAGCTGCCAGACTGAAACACTAGAGACAGCAACATTACATTTTGGGAAAACAGTAAAATAAAAATATGGAAAGCAAATGAAAAAAGGTTTGGTTTTTGCAAAACAACTGAACTGAAAAAAAGTATTTGGAATGTGAACAACCATTTTAAGGACTCATGTCCCTTATATGCTGCTGTGACAATGTTTGTAAGAAAATATTTTTCCCACTTTCATCAGTAGTAGCCTAGGCTGACAAAAATAAGACACATCAATCCAGTCCTTTAACTTGTTTAATTCATACCTAGACAATATCAAGATGAGATAAAACACAAAGATACAAAATTTCTTGCAGGAACCAGGCATGTATTACTTTAAATGGAGCCGGGACCTCCTCCCCCTTGTTTCTTTAACACGTCACACTTAATCTTGAATATAAATATATTCTATATGTATCTGTATTTTAAAATTTTAGTAATCCCTGTTGCTTCTATTAATGTATTGTTTTACTGTGCAGTGCTGTGTGTACCAGTGGCCTTGTATATTAACCTAGAAATCTGTGTTCAAGAACAGGCCATATTTGTGAGAGTAGCAATAACAGGAAAGAAACAGAAATGGGGAAATTAGCTCTAAGGACACTTACTCCTTTTGTCCAGTTTCACCGCTGTTCCCTGAGATTCCAGACAAGACAGAAACTGCAGAAGGAGAATGTCCATCCGTGAGACTGACTGAAGGCAAGCTAGGTGAGAAGCAGAGCCCATACGGTTGCAGATTCAAAGCTGGAAAAGAAAAATCTATCTCACTAAGATGAAGATGTCAGATGCTCATCAAACCTATAAACTGTCCATTGTTGCTACATCTAACAATGTACCAACCTTTTCCCTATAAATACACTTATTTTTGTATTAATCATCCAGCTAAATGACACCACTTTAAATTGTCTGAATGTGAAATTAAATATCAGCTTACAACTTTCATGTTTCAGAGGAGGGGTACCCTTTTTGTTGCCCAGGGATCACTCACTCACTCACTTACTCACTCACTTAACTTTACCCATCTGCAAAATGTATTTGAAAACTACTAACAAGTCTAAAGGTACCTGCAAATATTGCTGTTATATGCATTTTTACAATGCTATACTGCTGTGTTTAAAGGAGAAATTCATCCACTATGATGCCTGATGTGTTCAAAGTAGTTTTTTTTTTCATTGCTATACAGAATTTGTAATTCAAGAAGGGCTCAAATCAAAGTCAGTTGGAGAAAGGTTCTTGCTGTGGGTGTGGCAGTGCTACAGACAATAATTAGAAGTCTATCCTCTTAGACTGAAATGGTTCCGTTTGTTGACCCATCTGGCCTTTATGGAGGTTGTGACTACAGACCTTGAGTAAACTCAGGTTTACTTCT